>NC_079221.1:36643078-36735578 GCF_029633865.1 Lampris incognitus | reverse complement strand
CAAGACGTTCTGCTCAATTGAACAAACTTACCAAATAGTAATCAGTAAGCTAATCACTAGAGCCAGGGGGGGGGGCCCAACAAAAGACTCACAAATGTGTTTATATACGGGGCACAAATGAAATAAGTGATACAAAGCTATATGCATTGATGACAGGTCTTCCATCAACAGCTGGCGTCCTTGCAGATCGCTTGATTGTTATGCACTGAAAGGCAGAGGGCCCGGTGCGACCGCCACACCAGCCGCTAGTGTTTTACCACCATGTTCAAGTCAGATGGGGTCAAACCCAAACCCGATACAGCCCGTGTCTTTATCGAACCAAATGCATTATTCATGTGCTCAGATCCCCTGCCGGGCTTCGGTCCAGTGTTGCAGGAAAACAATGTGCACTGTGACAAATCCAGTCCCTTGCCACCCACCCAAAGATTAAAAGCTGTGTAACACGAGACAAGCGGGGCAGGTCTTTGGCCTGATGACATGCGCTAATGTAGCACACGCCGCAGCAGCAGCAGGTCGTGTTCAGGTCCGGTTGCAGTGTGTGGTGCTCTAGTCGAAGGAAAGGGTTTAATGCTCTACGTGCTGGGACAATGTTTCCGTTACACATCAACGTCGAAATACAACTCTTTAAATAAACTGATTCTTTATGGCGTCTTGGTGTCAAAGCCATTTTCATTGCAGTATGTTATACTTAAACCTAAATGTTAGAGTCTTTAGATGAACATGGTACATTTTGATGGCATGGTTAAGTATTAAAATGGGGGCCTCCGGGTAGCGTGGTGGTCTACTCCGTTGCCTACCAACACGGTGATCGCCGGTTCGAATCCCCGTATTACCTCCAGCGTGAGCCTCCCACGCGCCACGTCCCCCTGGCAAAACTCCTTACTGTCAGGTGAAAAGAAGCAGCTGGCGACTCCACATGTATCGGAGGAGACATGTGGTAGTCTGCAGCTCTCCCGGGATCAGCAGAGGAGGGTGGAGCAGCGACCGGGACAGCTCGGAAGAGTGGGGTAATTGGCCGGATACAATTGGGGAGAAAAAGGGGGAAAAATCACACAAAAAAAGTATTAAAATCAATCTGTGGTTGCTTTTCAGTACAGAAAGAACTAGACTGCCATTTTTTTAATATGAAAGACAAAAGCTTCCAGAACATCTCTTACATGAATAGCGTGTCTGTTTACAATCATATGATTTTCATCATGTATGTAATTGTTTATGGGCACAAAGATGCATCTGTATATCAGGCAGTTAACAAATAACAGTGCTAGTAGTCACACCTTAAGGATTATTCTCTCACAAAAGGAAGAAGTGCCCCCATTGTAAGTCCGTTGCATTGCACATCATGTACTGACGTATGAACCCTTTATGATAGCTGGCTTCACTGTTGCATATAAAGTGCTGCAACAAGTTCTCCTGGAAAGGCAATCAAAGAGAATAACACATAGAGTTCAGGTATATGTCACTTTCTCTATCTTGTCATCTGGAGAGAAATGAGACAGGGATTCAAAGAGATTTCCTGTTCCACACACACACACAGACACACACAGACACCCACACACACACACACACACTCCATCTGAGCTGAAATAGAGTGGTGAACGTAGTCTCATTACAGCCTCTGGGACATTGTGACACATTCATTGAAGTATCCATGAATGTATCCTACAAGATGAGTATAAATGAGACAAAATGAGGAAAACCTTGTCCTCTGGATCGGTGGACACATAGTTTCTACATGTTTGATTGTAACTACCAGTTATTCACAGAAAAATGTTATCTTTCCACTTCTGTTTCCACTCAGTAATAGTGAAAGAAAGGCCATCTGGGTGGTGTAGCAGTCTACTCCCTTGCCTACCAACACGGGGATCGCCGGATCGAATCCCCGTGTTACCTCCGGCTTGGTCAGGCGTCCCCACAGACACAGTTGGCCGTGTTTGCGGGTGGGAAGCCGCATGTGAGTATGTGTCCTGGTCGCTGCTCTAGCGCCTCCTCTGTTTTGGTCAGGACACCTGTTCGGGGGGATAGCGTGATCCTCCCACGTGCTATGTCCCCCTGGCGAACCTCCTCACTGTCAGGTGAAAAGAAGCGGCTGGTGACTCCACATGTACTATCAGAGGAGACATGTGGTAGTCTGCAGCCCTCCCCGGATTGGCAGAGGGGGTGGAGCAGCATCCGGGACGGCTCAGAAGAGTGGGGTAATTGGCCAAGTACAATTGAGGATAAAAAGGGGGAAAAAGCCCCCCCCCAAAAAAAAGGTGTCGCCTTTAGATTCATAACTGAAATTTGTCCACAGGTGTGTTGTATATTTATCGTACAACACCTATGTGTCATTGTTTTTCCCAATTCTGAATAAGTTAGCTCCGCAGCAAGCGACTCGTGACATAAAACCCGCCAGTGATAAAGAGGAATACATATATAGCTGAACAAGTAAGGATCCAAGTGAGCATACCGAAGAGGTGTAGCACCTAATGATCCAATTAGTGTTGTCACTGACCTCCCCGGTTGTTGTTTTGTATTGGTTTTGCTGTGGTCCGCTGCTGACCAGCAGCATGCTCATTTGTGCCCGCTGAATAACCAAAGGAAAACCAACCAGCCTTCCATTTTGTGAAAGCTTTTATCCAATAAAAAAGGAACTCTATATCAGCCTTGAGAAATACAATTTGAAACTGATCAGAGTGCTCTGGCTCTTGACTACATTGTATAGAGTATGCATTACACAAAAATACACACACAGACACACATAGGCACAAAAGGAAAAATGCAGTTTGCAGAGTTACTTCGTCAGTACTGGTGTACACAAAATGGGTCAAAATTTACAATTTTTCAAGCTATCTTCATGTATACACACCCACCTCCCTCTTAGTCCATTGTGGAAAATGTACATCACATATAATAATAATAATAATTGTTATTATTATTACGTTTATATAGCGCTTTTCTAGATACCCAAAGTGCTTCACATTGAAGGGAGTAACTCACTTCCACCACCGCCAATGTGTAGCACCACCTGGGTGATGCACGGCAGCCATTGTGCTCCAGAACGCTCACCACACATCAGCTTAAGGTGGAGAGGGAGGAATTACTGAGCCAATTACATGGGTGGATGATTAGGTGGCCAGATGGAGAGAGCCAGGTTGGGAATTTTGCCAGGACACCGGGGAACCCCTTGCTCTTTGTGATCAGTGCCATGGGATCTTTAATGACCGCAGTGAGTCAGGACGTCGGTTTAACGTCTCATCAGAAGGACGGCATCTCCTACAGCACAGTGTTACTGCACTGGGACTTGATTTTTTTTTCTTTCATTAGGACCAGAGGGAAGACTGCTTCAGGCAGCGACTCATTTTCCCTGGAGGTCTCCCATCCAAGCACTAGCCAACCTCACACCTGCTTAGCTTCCGTCATCTGGCAGAGCCAGGGTACATGTGGTATGGCTGCTGGCATATAACATAAGCTATGAAGCTTCAAAATAATTCTCCACTTCATTCGCACAAGGTCCAATTCATAAGCAATGGCAGCCAATTAAACGAGTTAATTTCCTTCCATTCTATTCAAATGAAACAAGTTATCCATTGAGCTGAGAACATTTTGATTTAACCTGCTTCTTTGGCATAACTGCGCTACACTCCGTACACAAGACCGTCTGTTTAAATCACTATGAAGCACGCGATATCACTGATAACTACATACACTCATGCTTTGTTTGCGGACCGCCGATTTCCTCAGGCAGGGAATCAGCGCAGTATGCGGTGAACATAATTGGCAAATCTTACACACAGTTAGCTTGTTACCCTGTGGAGCCAACACACGGTGAGGACAAGGCACACTAATCAACGGTGAATATTAATATGAACCCAGAGATAGCGCTGACTGACAGCATCTCCCCCTCCAATCGCACAAAATGAGCTCTAATCATATGGGGCTTCCTGTGATTTGCTGTTATTTGAAGACACCGGGACACGAGGAGCGGAAAATGCCTTCAGCAGTTTGACTCAGGGCAAGGTGTGATGGCACTAGCTTTTCCCATCTTCAGCTAGTGCAGGAGATTATGTTAAAGGCTTATCTGTGTACGTGTGTGGGGGGGGGGTACTGGGAACAAATCAGTCTTCTTTCCACAGCACAAGTGATTCTGTGAATTACTGTCCATATAAGGGGATGTGGTGTTTAAAAAGGTTATGGTTAAAATGTGTTGTTGAAATATTGTTTTTGTTTTTTTGTTTTGAAGCAGAGGACAGGAAGAAAATGCCATGTCCATGACTTTGAGGATGTGTTGCGTGTTGAACATCTCTGACCCTGTGAATCTTTCTCCTTAGAGGAAACAGGCAAAGTTGGCGATGCAGTCTATTATTAGGAAGCCCTCTAACTTATATATTCCCTTTTTACATTTGTGTCCGCTCCTCTCTCTAGCGTCTGACCGCTTTTCAACTCGCCCTCTTTCTCTTTGATTCCCCAACTACCCCCCTCCTTCCCCTTCCCCTTCCTTCACCTGTTCTGTACCTTGCTCTTTCCATCCACTTTCTCCTTCCCCTCCTCCTCCTCTTCTTCTTCTTCTTCTTCTTCTTCTTCTCTACACCCTCCTCCTCCCTCCTTCAGAGTGGTGCCATGACAATAGTAATAACCCTGCCTGAGGACCTGAGAGAGGCCCCCCCACACTGAACACTTAAAGCTGGTTAAAAACCTTATTTTTCACAACAGCCTATGGCTAAGTTCTTGGTGTGTGTGTGTGTGTGTGTGTGTGTGTGTGTGTGTGTGTGTGTGTGTGTGTGTGTGTGTGTGTGTGTGTGTGTGTGTGTGTGTGTGTGTGTGTGGCTTTGTGCACTCCAGGTACCCAGTTCTGGTGTCTTCTTGATATTGTGCCCATTAAGAATGAGAAGGGAGAAGTTGTCCTCTTCCTGGTGTCTCACAAGGACATCACAGACAATAAGAAGGACCAGGATCTGGAGCAGGGACCAGACACAGGTGAGTACATTGGAATAACATCGGCGCACCACGCTGGTATGGTGTGGATCACTAACTCAAACCCTGCCCTCTTAGATATGAGACTTGACTCAGACCCATGTACCCAGACTTGAGACCTCAAAATCAAGTGTCCTCAAAAACAGCTGTGAGTCATGACTCGGTCTTACCCCGGGGTGGCACTCCCATAAGATTATTCACCCGTCTCAACTGTCCAGTACATTTAAAATAGAGAGAAGAAGGAGCAGGTTTATAAAAAGGACAGACACTGCATGCTGGAGGAGGTGAAAAATGAAGCCCCAGGCCAGGTCAGCGTGACTCAAACAGAAACTGTTGTCTCTTTGCATTCTTTTATTTGCCATGTTTAAACTCTCTGGAGGAGAACAGGCATGACAAACGAAGGGCAAAACTCTTGAGGAAATGAATTGATGTAAACATTTAGATCTTTTCTTAATTAGCAGTCAGCTAGGCTCTATATAGGACTTCCTCAGGGGAGTGAATACCTTTATGAAACCATTACCTACCCAAACATTTTAGCTTTACTGAATATCACCTCGCTGCTGACATGATGCCACCTTGCTTCAGCACCTACTCGCTCGTTTTCACACAGCGTGTGAGTATTACACTTTTAACTCAAGCCAGCCATGCTGGAGGTACAAACCACAGAGACAGAGGTGGACAAAAAGACACACAAGAATAACCTAACAGGGGTTGGAGAAGAGCAAGAGAGAATGGAATATACATATATATATTATATATATACACTACCGTTCAAAAGTTTGGGATCACCCAAACAATTTTGTGTTTTCCATGAAAAGTCACACTTATTCACCACCATATGTTGTGAAATGAATAGAAAATAGAGTCAAGACATTGACAAGGTTAGAAATAATGATTTGTATTTTAAATAAGATTTTTTTTACATCAAACTTTGCTTTCGTCAAAGAATCCTCCATTTGCAGCAATTACAGCATTGCAGACCTTTGGCATTCTAGCTGTTAATTTGTTGAGGTAATCTGGAGAAATTGCACCCCACGCTTCCAGAAGCAGCTCCCACAAGTTGGATTGGTTGGATGGGCACTTCTTGCGTACCATACGGTCAAGCTGCTCCCACAACAGCTCAATGGGGTTCAGATCTGGTGACTGCGCTGGCCACTCCATTACCGATAGAATACCAGCTGCCTGCTTCTGCTCTAAATAGTTCTTGCACAATTTGGAGGTGTGTTTAGGGTCATTGTCCTGTTGTAGGATGAAATTGGCTCCAATCAAGCGCTGTCCACTGGGTATGGCATGGCGTTGCAAAATGGAGTGATAGCCTTCCTTATTCAGAATCCCTTTTACCCTGTACAAATCTCCCACCTTACCAGCACCAAAGCAACCCCAGACCATCACATTACCTCCACCATGCTTAACAGATGGCGTCAGGCATTCTTCCAGCATCTTTTCATTTGTTCTGCGTCTCACAAACGTTCTTCTTTGTGATCCAAACACCTCAAACTTGGATTCATCCGTCCACAACACTTTTTTCCAGTCTTCCTCTGTCCAATGTCTGTGTTCTTTTGCCCATCTTAATCTTTTTCTTTTATTGGTCAGTCTCAGATATGGCTTTTTCTTTGCCACTCTGCCCTGAAGCCCAGAATCCCGCAGCCGCCTCTTCACTGTAGATGTTGACACTGGTGTTTTGTGGGTACTATTTAATGAAGATGCCAGTTGGGGACCTGTGAGGCATCTGTTTCTCAAACTAGAGACTCTAATGTACTTATCTTCTTGCTCAGTTGTGCAACGCGGCCTCCCACTTCTTTTTCTACTCTGGTTAGAGCCTGTTTGTGCTGTCCTCTGAAGGGAGTAGTACACACCGGTGTAGGAAATCTTCAATTTCTTAGCAATTTCTCACATGGAATAGCCTTCATTTCTAAGAACAAGAATAGACTGTCGAGTTTCAGATGAAAGTTCTCTTTTTCTGGCCATTTTGAGCGTTTAATTGACCCCACAAATGTGATGCTCCAGAAACTCAATCTGCTCAAAGGAAGGTCAGTTTTGTAGCTTCTGTAACGAGCTAAACTGTTTTCAGATGTGTGAACATGATTGCACAAGGGTTTTCTAATCATCAATTAGCCTTCTGAGCCAATGAGCAAACACATTGTACCATTAGAACACTGGAGTGATAGTTGCTTGAAATGGGCCTCTATACACCTATGTAGATATTGCACCAAAAACCAGACATTTGCAGCTAGAATAGTCATTTACCACATTAGCAATGTATAGAGTGTATTTCTTTAAAGTTAAGACTAGTTTAAAGTTATCTTCATTGAAAAGTACAGTGCTTTTCCTTCAAAAATATGGACATTTCAATGTGATCCCAAACTTTTGAACGGTAGTGTATATATATATAGAGAGAGAGAGAGAGTGAGAGAGAGAGAGAGAGAGAGAGAGAGAGAGAGAGAGAGAGAGAGAGAGAGAGAGAGAGAGAGAGGAAACCAGCATGTACAGGGTGTGTGTCTGTGTGTGTGTGTGTGTGTGTGTGTGTGTCTGCATGTGTGTGTGTGTGTGTGTGTGTGTGTGTGTGTGTGTGTGTGTGTGTGTGTGTGTCCAAAAAAAGTAAAAGAGAGAGAGCAGTTTCTTCGCAGTTTCTTCTGTTTGATTCATAATGGCTGTAGACAGGTTATTCAAAAAGAGTATGAGGACGAACAAGCAGAGGATTAGAATGGCCCTCTTATTCTCAATGAGAGCATTACATCACTCCGACAGTTTTAATCTGCCCCCTTATGCGTCTCTGATGTCTGCCCATTAGACTCACTGTTGGCACACAGCGCAGCGCACCTGCTGAAGGCACGAGTTAGGATAGGGCGAGTGGGGGAGCGAGAGAGAGAGAGAGAATACTGTTGATGTTGTTAGAATGGGAGAGAGGGAGAAAGAGAGAGAGAAATCGAGACTCACTGCAACAGGGATGTGTTTGTTTTCTAATACATTGTGTCTGAGCCATTTCAAATAGCGTTCCAGATCCAGTCATCAAATTGAATTTGTTGACTGAGAATGAAAGTGAATTAAGTTACAGGGGGGGTGGGCATGTGCTTATAATGCAGACGAAGAGACACAGGAAGAATCATAACAGAAAATGTGGAGTGATAGTGGAGAGGAAAAAAGAGTGGTTCCCTGTCATGGATGGGTGGGTGGGGTTGGCGGGTGGATGGGTTGGGCTAATTGATAATGATTGCCTCTAATCCTCTCTGCCAGATCAATAACTAGGTTTGGGTTTTAGCCAAGTTCTCCTCCCTTTTCTGGGAGGACATGTCTTTACCATACTGCATGAGGATTACGTCGCCTATCCTCCATCGCCAACCAGATCACATCAAGTAAACAATGTGGGTCCATGTTTTTTTTGTTCCTCAGATTATCGAGGATGTTAACTGATCGCATTTGTTCCCTGGAAAACCGAGAAACTTTTTCAGTTTTACAGCTTCTTATGTCATTTGCCTGTCGGTGTGGTAGAATTTCTTTTATTTATTTTTTGAATGCATCCTCAGCAGAAACTGCATGAGGTCTTTGTCCCCCAGCAGTATATCCTCTGCTTTTAAGTTTCCTTTTCATGTTACTAAAAAGCTTCCACCATTGCTCAGAGAGGGGCTAAGCCCCCATCACCACCACCACCACCACCACCACCCCTGAATTTAGCAAGGTAAAGAATAGATGCCTCTTTGTTCCAATGTCAACTTTCTTGTCCAGAGGGAAATTGGGTATGTGGCCAGGGTATAAAAATACCTCTCTAAGAATACATAAAACAACATGTTTTAAGAGAAATCACATAGCATAGTGACACTGTAAACCAACAAATAACTCCAGTACAATATAAAGCATGAGGACGTGAAAGTGCCAAGTGTCCAAGACAGCCAGTTCACAGCTACATTTAAATTGTCATTCTGTTTCTGGACACCGCAGCACAAGAGTCTGTGGTTTACTCTTAACCAGTTTTCTTGTTTTCATCCAACAGCTGAAAGGCAGCGCAGAGATGTGTTTTTGTCATTTAATAATAAAACTGGTTGTGGGGATTAGACTGACACTTACCGTGTCTCCACCCCCCCCCCCTGCAGATGAGGAGACTGGTCTGGAGGTTCACCAGGTCACCCGCCCCCCGGGCTTTAACGCTAACCGACGCCGCAGCAGAGCAGTGCTCTATCACCTGTCGGGCCACCTGCAGAAACAAGACAAGAGCAAGCTCAAAATCAACAATGTAAGTGGCCTCGAGCGCACAAGCCCCGGGCACTTTGTACGTGCATAAACGTATACAAATGCACTCACATATTTAAATGTGTGTGTCTGTGTGTGTCTGTGTGTGTGTGTCTGTGCATATCTATAACTATCTATCAATTTATCTATTGAGCGAGAGAGACAGAGAGAGAAATTCAAGAAACTTAATTCCTGCACAACCAGGTTGGTGTAATTTCTGTATGGTACAGCATGGTAGCTCCGTGTTAACATACCCAACTTTCCAACATAAACACATAAAATAAATAAATACTTATAGAATACACATAACAACAATCTGATAGTAATTAATGGGGATCAGGGGTCATGGATAGGAGGGATGGAGTTGAGCGCTCTTATTGTAGTGAGGAAAAATGGTATGTGAAACGGGTGTTTTTTTTGCACTGATTGAACTATAGCGTCTTCCTGATGACATGAGTTTAAAGCGGTAGTTGGCTGGATGGGAGGGGTCGCTGATAACCCTGCCAGCCCGTGTGGCTGTGCAGGTGGTGAAACAGTAGTCCAGGGGGAAGGTCACATCCTATGATTTTGGAGGCCTTTTTCACGATTCGTTGGAGCTTGGTTTTGGCAATGCTGTCCATGGTTCTGTACCAGACTGTAAAGGAGGCTGGGAGGAGGCTTTGGATGATGGCGGTGTAAAATTGGACCAGTCGCTGTCGTGCCTTTTTTATTTATTTTTTTTAACGGCATTTCAAATTTAAAGTGCAAACAAATAAAGTACAGAACAAGAGGTCTTGCTTGTTATCATCAAACACAAAAGACAAATATACAGGTACAGGTCATTACACAGGGAATTCAGCAATGTTGCCTAATCAGAAAGAAGAGAGAGAGAAAAAACCCTAATCAACAACAGTTTCTTTAAGTAACAATCCAATTTTTTCCAGTATTTTTCCCCTTTGTCTTTCTGTAGACAAAGGGCAAAAGTCATCTTTTCCATGGAGCATATATAATTGACAATTCCAGTAAAAAGGTCCATATTTGGAGGATTTCTCTGCAGGCAACATTTGGTGACAGCTTTTTTAATATGCTACCAAGAAATGTTTCAGGAGCTAGGCACCACCTTTACATAGGTTTTTAGGGGGAACTCCAAGATACAGAGAGGGAAAAGACACATCAATATTAAAGCCCAGGATCCTTGATGTCAGACGTCCCACTTTTTTCCCAAAAAGGTTGAATATGTGGACACAACCAAAATATGTGGGCATGGTCCACTTGCACTGATCTACACTCTCTCCATCAAGGGTGCTGGGTCCCAAAAAAATTGGATTTCTACTTTGGTGTTATAAAAACCCGAATCAAGGCTGTCCAGCAGAAGTCCCTGCAGGTCAGTGAGTTAGTGGTGGTGCAATGAGTTTCCCAGGCATGTAACCACACATCCTCGGGTATTTCCACCCTCATATCTTTTCCCAGTGCTGTCTTACATAGTCAATTGAATTTCTGTTCATTGAGGTGATAGCATTGTATATTTTCCAGTGACCTGTTTGTTATTTTCACCCTTATAAGCATCTATAAAAATCTGGACAAGTTTGGAAAAAAAAATTAGGTTGAGGGCCCTTGATCTCCTTCAGAAAAAAAGTGGCAGACCTGTAAGTACCTATAAAAATCCTGTCTATTATTGAGTTCTGATAATTGGCACAAGTTCTTTTTCTCCATATAAACCTAGAAATGTGTTTGCCCCAATCTCTAAACTGCTTAACAGGGATCTCTACTGGCAGAGCCATGACTAGATATAGTAGTTTGGGGAGGATATTCATCTTGATTGATCTTATTCTACTGCCTATATCAAGGTGAAGCAGAGCCCACCTATCCATGTCTCTATATATTTTCTTATTGCTTTGATTATAGTTTATGGCATATAGGGAGGACATATCTTTTGACAAATAAACCCCAAAGTACTGAATATGTGGTGAATACCAGTTAAAATTATACTTATTTGCCAGTTCTTGGGTGGGGGCTAAGTTGAATGTCAATGCCTGTGTTTTATGAATATTAACTGTATGTCCAGAATAATCCCCATATCTCTTTACGATATTCATGAGCAAAGGTACCTCTGAACCTGGATTTCACCTTGACTCTTTGTGATCTGTTGTTGAGGAAGTCCATGATCAAGTGGTTTATGTCCTGGGTGATGTTTATATCTTGCAGTTTGGAGAGCAGTTTGGAGGGGGTTATTGTGTTGAATGCCAAGCTGAAGTCAATAAACAGGATGTGTGTGTAGGTGTTGGGGTCTCCAGATGTTGTAATGTGTTATAGCATCCTCCACTGACCTGTTGGCATGGTAGGCAAACTGATAGGGGTTCAGTTGGGATGATATGGATGAGGTGAGGTAGTCGAGGACCGGATGTTCAAATGATCTCATGGCCACAGGTGTAAGGACAATAGGTCTGTTGTCATTGAGATATGTTATCTTGGTGAACTTGGGGACTGGGATAGTGGTGGACTGTTTAAAGCACCATGGGACTTTACACTGGTGGAGGGATGTATTAAAGATGTCGGTAAATACAGGTGCCAACTTGTCAGCACAGTAGCTGAGTACAGCGGGGGAGAGTTGTTGAGACACCTTTTATGTGGAGATGCTGATGCGCCTACAGCCACCACATGGCCCTTGGCAAGGGGTGGCCAGTATCAAGTCAAGTCAATTTTATTTGTATAACCCTGTGACAAAGTGAGTGAGAACACACCATTTGTCCCATCAATCTTAAATCACTTCCAGTTGTTGAGTTTCCCTGCCACAGTGGCGCAGCTAAACTCAGGTGCCACTGATCACCTCCAAGGGAGTATAAAAGCAATAGCTTTGGAGTTGTTAGGGGGCTGTAGGACGTCAGGGTGTAGATGTGTGCACATGATGTTAAGTTCAGTTTAATTGTTGCGACTTTAGTTTCGTTAATTTGAAGCTCAGTTGTTATGAGTTGAGTTTTGTTCAGTTATTTGTTAATTTAAAGCTCAATTGTTTTGAGTTGAGTTTTGTTCAGTTAAGATGAGTTCACTGTTAATTTGTTTGTTTGCTTTCTTGTTCATGCTTTGATTTCATATGTAGCTACACCCTGTAAGTAAATCATTTTCATGGAAACGGTTTTGAGTCTGGCTCCTACATTTTAACCACTCGGGCCAGGCTTACCCACAAGCCCAATATCACAAATTTGCCTCGGGGCTTTACAGCAACACAACATCCTGTCAGTAAACCCTTGCATCAGATAAGGAACAACTCCTTAAAAAAAAACCAACTTTTAATTTCCAATGGCATGGAGAACCAACACGATTGGGGATCACCCTCTGTTGCAGCCTTCGCTACCGTTGTGACCTGGAGACATGTTCTGCCAGTTCTGCCATTGAGGTCTTTGTTGGATTGCACTTTATCTGGAACCTCTCCCTTGACCTATCCCCCTTGGGCGACCCTACTAGGAGCCAGGCTCCGGGTGGCATACCTCTTGGACTCATTAGTACACACAAGCTTCTCCACTATGGCAATGTTGCCATTGTTAACAAGGTCTGCATCAGGTGTTGGGGAACCAGGACAATCTGATGAGAAAGGGCTACTGGAACAAGATATTCATGGACAAGGGCCAAGACCTTGGAATTGGCTCGATTTTTTTATTATTTGATAAGCCTAGTATGTAAAGAATGATTGCACTGTGATGTTTAAAATAACAATCAAATCAAAGAATGGACTATACAATTTTTACTGATAAGGTCTCTACCATCAGTAACAGTTTTCTGAGCCTGACCATCTCAGTCTACAGCTGCCAGCTAACAGGGCCGCACTGTCCTCATTCTCCCCTCTGACCAAGGAGGAAGTCTCGAAACTTATGCTGGAGTCTCGACCCACTACTTGTCCACTGGATCCGATACCACGCAACCTTCTACAGACCATCCCCCCCCCCACTTAACGTCGCAGCCATACACATCATCAACTCCTCCCTTACAGCAGGTTTGTCCCCCACCGCATTTAAGCAAGCTTGGTTCCTCCCACTGCTCAAAAAGAATCTGCACTCAAACCAGCCCAGGTTGAAAACTACAGACCGGTTTTACTCCTGTCCCTACCTATCAAAAATACTTGAGCGCACAGTCTTTAACCAAGTCTCTGCGTTCCTTTCTAAGAATAACCTGTATGGCCCGATTCAGTCTGGCTTTAAGCGGGGGCACTCTACCAAGACTGCCCTCCTGTCGGTAATGGAATCATTGCATTCAGCTACAGCTGCTGGTCAGTCCTCAGCTCTGTTGCTGCTAGATCTGTCAGCTGCCTTTGACATGGTTAATCACCGAATCCTTCTCTCCACAATCACTGAGCTTTGTGTCTCAGGAACTGCCCTCCGTTGGTTCATGTCCTACCTCTCAGGGAGATATTTTAGAGTATTTTGGAGGGGAGAAGTGTCCAAACAGCATGGCTTATCAACAGGGGTTCCTGAGGGGTCAGTGCTCGGTCCCCTTCACTTCTCAATATACATCAATTCATTTGGTGCAATCATCTGCTCCAGTGGTTTCTCATACCATTGCTTTGCTGACAACACCCAGCTTAAGTTCTCCCTGCTGGAAGACTGCAAAGTCTCGGCTTGGATCTTGCCATGCCTTGCTGATATACTATATCGGCCTGTATGAAAGAATGCCACCTTTAACTTAACCTCTCTAAGACCGAGCTCCAAGCTCATCCCAGCCCATCTCTCTTTACAACAAGAGATCAATGTCCAGCTTGAATCAGCTCAGGTCATGCGCATAAAGTCTGCCTGAAACTTGGGTGTCATGATTGATGACCAATTAACCTTTAAGATTCATGTTGCCTCAATTCCTCGGTTGTGTCGATTTGCTCCATACAACATCAGGAAGATCAAACCCCATGTGTCTGAACATGCAGCACATCTCCTGGTACAGGCACTCGTAATATCATGCATTGACTACTGCAACTCCCTACTGGCAGGCCTCTCAGTCTTTAAGAAAAAACTGAAGACCTGGCTCTTTCGCGAACACCTCTGCACTTGATGGACTGAAAAAAAAAAACTGCTTCTATGCACTCTGCTTTGCCTCTGTCCACTGCCTGTTGGCACCTACATCCTATCGGACTTGAACTTAGCTATATGGCACTTACTCGTGTTGTTCTCCCCTGCCTAGATCCTTGCTTGTGTTGTATCAGCTCTCAGATGTACGTCACTTTAAGTAAAAGCATCTGCTAAATGAAACTGTAAATTTTAACAATGACTAAAGCACTTTTTATACTGTAGGCAAGCGTATATGGAGAGTACTGGATGGTTATATTTTTGTGGAGGTGAACATCAGTCTAGCCTAGACTGTTGTAGAGAATATTAGATGTGGTACACCCAGTTTTTCTGGCTACACTAGTGGTGTGTGTGTTTGCGTGCGCGTGTGTGTTCATGCATTATGCATGTATTTTTGTGTTTGGGACAAAATGAAAGAAATCAAGCACAAGTACCAATAAAGAAAGAGGGAGAGAGAGAGAGAGAGATTTGATTTACAAAAGCACATTTATTTAGTTTGCATTCCAGTCCAACAGCTGATTCAAACTTATTCGTCTTATTGTAATCCAGCTCATGAAACGAAAAAGTTTCACAAAATGTCTCGAGTAGTTCAAACAATGTATTTATAACAACAAACAGCTTTTGAAATCGCCCACACTCTTTTAAAATGATGAAAAAATTGTGTCTATTGCCCTGCAGAAAAGACAAACATTGGAGAGAGAGAGAGAGATGGAGAGAGAGAGAGAGAGAGAGAGAGAGAGAGAGAGAGAGAGAGAGAGAGAGAGAGAGAGAGAGAGAGAGAGAGAGAGAGAGAGAGAGAGAGAAAACAAGTGAAGTGGCGGGTGATTATTTCTGTGTTCTTGTCATCCAATCCAGAACATGTTTGGAGAGAAACCTCCCATCCCAGAGTACAAGGTAGCAGCTATCCAGAAGTCCCGCTTCATCCTGCTCCACTATGGGACCTTCAAAGCGGGCTGGGATTGGCTGATCCTGCTGGCAACGTTTTATGTGGCGGTCACTGTGCCCTATAATGTTTGCTTTGCAGCGGTGGGTGGGAAGGACGAGGGCAGCAGTGCCCCACGAAGCCCACCAAGTGTCAGTGACATCTTGGTAGAAATCCTCTTTATGTTAGGTGAGTGAGCACACGTTTTATTTAATATGTTCTGATAGAGTCTGTGGCTGCCACGTGTTATGTCAGGAAGCTGTTTTATACAATGTGACCTAACCTGACTCTAATACATTTCTGCTATGAAATGGCTTAAAGCTTATCCTGAAAGAAAGTAATTGTTACTTTCTTTCGGGATAAGCACACGCTTATGTTAATATGAGTGCTAACACCCATGTATACCTCGGTACCAAATCAAGTGGCCATAAACTTTTGCTGATTCTCAGTTCAGAAGTGCTTTTTTAAATTTCATCCAAAGCAGTTGGCTGAGAAAGAAAGTGTTTAACTAATTAATAAGATTTGATAGTAATGATCTGTCATTTGTACATGATTGAATTGCCAGCTGCTCATGGGAATGCAGGCAAATGGTAATAGTCCATATCTGATAGGCTCATCATAAAAATTCAAGTGCTTTTTTTTTATGATGCAAACATGGCAGTCAGAGGATATGAGCCATGCACAAATGACAGTTAGTTCTCATTGTTGCCTCATTTCCTAACAAAGAGCAGGTCCCTTTGCCTTACTCTTGTCCGTCTTACTGTAGGAAACTTTTGCGAGTGCTCTTCAGTGAACAATTTCCCTTAATGGGTTTGGAGTGAATGCGAGCCCTTCATCAATAAATTTGTGCAATGAAAATATATGAGCCACCCACAGTTAAATGGTGGATTCTTGTCAGTCAATAGCCCATTTTTCCCTCTTAATAGGCCTGTCTGTTTATCGATAATGTTTTCTCGGCCTGAAATGGTAAATGGTGGATTGAAACTAGCCATTGAAGACTTCCTCTGGCTGTTATTTCATTTGTGTTAATTAATTGCCTCTAATCAGAGAATTTTGTCCTGCTGAAGAGTGATATTTTCCAAAAATCAAAGTATAAGGATTTGTTACATGTATAAGCCTATAGGTCAACACAAAGACAGTCCGTAAACATATTTGCTATGGAAATTACATTCATGACCTGCAAGTAGCATAGCCTCTTCCTGCCTCATTATCATCAGGTATTTTTGATAATTGAATGTATATATTTGCAAAGAAGTGAGGTGAGTTTATGTGTGGTTAAGCTAGAAAATATCCAGCTGTACATTTTTTAACAAAAAGAGGAGACTTTTCCTCGGGTTATATCAGGAATGTGATGATTCGTCATGCAGGTCACTTCGTTTTGAGACTGGGGATTCACTGCGAGGTAACCACGCTAGCATTAATATAACATCTCAAAGACAATTCTCACCATTTGCTCTTGTCACGGTCCTCCTCAGACATAGTGCTGAACTTCCGGACCACTTTTGTGAGCACGTCAGGCCAGGTGGTGTACGATGCCCGCTCCATTTGTGTTCATTACGTCACCACCTGGCTGTTCGTCGACCTCATCGCTGCCCTGCCCTTTGACCTTCTCTATGCTTTCAATGTCAGCGTGGTGAGTGTCCCTTTGTGTGTGCATGTATAATTCAGCATGTGCATATTCACATGGGTGAACATGTGCCCAGTATACACATGAAATAGGGCAGCAAAGGAATGAGAAATAACACTGTCCAACTGACTAAGTGTGTGCCAAATCCGAGTTACCGATCTTTAAAAATGCAACAAAAAAAAATAAGAAGAAGCATTCCGTAAGCGATGGCATACTCAATCTTCCAGGTTGATTTTGTACACTAGCAGATTGGATGCAAACAGCCAATATTTGAGATAGAGGAAAATGAATGCATAATGACATAAGCTCCCCTGTGGATTTATTAGTTCAGTGTACAATGCCAAACTGCTATTCATCAGGCAAACAAGTGGCCAGGAGCCAAGCTCTCTTTAACATAGCTGATGTACGTGCACACTTAAGGCATCTATTATGAGCCTAATTTGTCAATATTTCCATGCTCAGAATGCTAATTTGAGAATGGGAAGAAATTCACCACAAATAACAGCCACATTTAAGTGAGTGTTGGGCTTACTGACAACTCAGTGAGGACTTATTCAGTTTCTAGTCTGACTAATTTACTCTTGAAACAGTTCCATGTTCCAAAAGTCAATTCAACATAAAGAAAAAGACAAAATGATTGATTGCACAAATCTGAAGGAAATTGCCTTACTTTCTAGAGAACAGAGTGTAAGTCTTTGGATGACTGAACAAAAGTGATTCTGCACAGTGTGTGCTCTCCTGTACCGGCGACATCAGGCATTAATTCTCCTTAAAAAAATGTTAAAAAGCCAATTAGAAGATAAGTATGCACTGTTCTCAGATTTGTGTTTTGCCCAGTGGATTAGTCCATCCGTTTGTGGTTTGTGTGAGTTGACGTGGTGTGTGTGTCTTTACATGCAGTACTTTGGGGTCCATTTGCTGAAGACGGTCAGGCTGCTCCGGTTGCTGCGGCTGCTGCAGAAGTTGGAGCGCTACTCCCAGTACAGTGCTGTGGTGCTGACTCTGCTTATGTCCATGTTTGCTTTGCTGGCCCACTGGATGGCCTGCGTCTGGTACTTCATTGGTCGCAGAGAGATTGAAAACCCCGGCTCCTGGGACATCGGTCAGTATACTGTACACACAAACTCACGCAGACAAAGTCCCAAACACATACAACTTCCTCTTCGCTCTCTTCGTTTCTTTTCTTTTTTTGATTTTCCCCCCCTTTTTCTTCCAATTGTACTTGGCCAATTACCCCACTCTTCCAAGCCATCCCGGTCACTGCTCTGCCGTTCTGGGGAGGGTTGCAGACTACCACATGCCTCCTCCGATACATGTGGAGTCGCCAGCCGCTCACCTGACAGTGAGTGTGGAGTTTCGCCAGGGGGACATAGTGCGGGGGAGGATCACGCTATTCCCCCCAGTTCCCTCTCTCCCCTGAACAGGCGCCCCGACCAACCAGAGGAGGCGCTAGTGCAGCGACCAGGATGCATACCCACATCTGGCTTCCCACCTGCAGACACGGCCAATTTTGTCTGTAGGGACGCCCGACCAAACTGGAGTTAACATGGGGATTCGAACCGGTGATCCCCATGTTGGTAGGCAACGGAATAGACCGCCACACCACCCGGACGGCCCTCTCTGTTTCTATTAACCCTTACATGAGGAATAAAGAGCAAGAGTAAAGCATTTTGATGCTCATCTCGCAGGTCATGCAGGTTGTCTTTTTCTCTCCCTATCTTCACTCCTGCCGCCTCCTCCTGCACACACAAATAGATATAAATGTACAACACAAACTCTCACTAAGTCTCTCACAGACATGTACAGTATGACATTCAGTAGGCACCAAACCATTTAAGGACCTCATCTGACTTTCCCTCTCAATTTAGTGCCTCATTTCAATATTTGTTTTAGCTTTGACCCGTTTATCTGTTCTGTTGTGTTTGTGGTTTTATTTCATTTTAATGTGATTTCTCTTCCACTTATCGACTATGGTTATCGTGAAATCCCAGTTGTCCTTTGTAGCATGTTAGCTGATGCTGGATGGACGGATGACCAGAGAACGTCTTCACATGTAGGCACAGGGGCGGTTCATTGCACATAATTATACAGGCCACCACAAAACAGTCTCTTATGCATCACAACATGCAAGTCCTTCTCATCCTATCTTCTCTCTTCTTCTCTGGTCCAAAACTCTGGTCTTGGTTTTACTGCAAGCAGACAGAAAAAGATTAGTTGATTAGATTAGTTGTTGATTATTTGAGTGCAACCGGTTGGTAGATACCAACCGGCAATGAACCATTCCTATGCTGTCCATCTGTAGCTGACTGCTTAAACATACCTTCACGTGAATCTGTTGGTAACTTTTAAGTTTGGGTTCAGGACATTGGTCATCTCCCTGCAATATTACACTTAAATTGCATTTAGATTTATCATCCTTTTAAAGTTCTTATTCTAATTTTACTATCATGAAATACAGGAACGGCACACATACTCAATTTAATGTAAATGATAGCAAGGACATAAGTTAATATCTTGTAAATAGCAGTATATCAAACATATGTTTTTCCTAGCTAAATGAAGGCGACTCAATGATTGGGCAGAAATCTAACCCCTTTATCGCACATCTCGTCCCCCCAATATTCACTTTGTTTTCATTGGTCCCCTCATTGCAATGGAGTTTCCCTACCAGGTACTGTCGAAGGAGGAATTTGAGGTGGGTGCATGTTGATCTGTAAACCATCTAAGAGATATTATATAAAATATAAATATAATTTTGTAAGTCCGCTGTTTGTTTTGTTAAAGTGATGCTCCAAGATGAATCCAAAGCATCGTGATACTGCGGTGAAGTGATGGGCTTGTGCAACCATGGTCATGACAGCCACTCTTTGTATTGAGATGACTGGGAGTGGGAGAGACATTGAAAATGTGGCGTCTTTTAGGTTTTAAACCATACGTCCGTAAATGCCTCTTAACCTCGGAGGCGCTTCCTTCTTGTGTGAAATTATCTTACAGCAGTGACTGTAGTTTGCTGTATCACTGTTTTCTTTAGCAAAACTTAACCACACTTACCAGCATCTGCCATAGTTTGGTCAGCTGTGTTGTTGTTTTTTCTTGCTTTGTTACTGCAAAAATATCAGTGCAAAAAGGGCACAATGAGGTACTACACATACATTAAACAAGACACATAAAACAAATACAATATTTTTTTTAGATGACCAATACATTTCACTTATGTGAGCGCGACTTAAACTATGCTTATATACCTGAGTCTTAGAAATTTGAAACCAGCTTCATGTCAGAAAGGGTTCTTGATATGCGAATCTTACAGGTTGCAGGTCTCGTCTGAGATCTAATGGATCTGACTGAAGCAAAATAATGTCAGTGTATATTTATGTAAAGCACTTCACTTGCACATGGCCACTCATGCAGGAGTGCCTGTATTGATTCTTCATGAGAGCAATGGCCTTGGTAAAAGATGCAATATGATTTATATTAGGGCTGCGTGATAAAATGCAACTTGACTGATTGATTGATATTGTTTCAGCCTCGTCATTGTGTTGTGCGCATGCGCAATAGTCGCATCGCAAGATGTGCCATGTGACATAAGGCAAATTAACTCAAACAGCCCATGATACAACTTTTTGCTGCTTGATACAAACGGAAAACTTGCATGGTTCTCATTTTCAATGACTACTCTACAAGAGATGTCTGTCTGATAGAATTTACTCCGGTATAATGCTCGGATCGGGCGGGCCGAGTCATGAAAGTTAACATTCTGATTAATAGTGGATGGGTCACGTAATACATTAATGAGGAAAATTTTAAACACCTTAGCGAATCAGGGAGCAACCACAGAAACTGCCGAAGCCGGGACGCGAACCCGTTTCCTACATTCCGCATGCGACAACGCTAACCAGTCGACCAAAGGATCTGACCGTTTGAAGAAGGACCAACGTGTTTACTAATCCATGTACGTCACAATACGTTCTTTAAAATGTAGACATATTTTAAATTTTGTCTTTCATCCGGCAAACAAACTAGACTCTCATTGTGCCAATTGTGGCGTCCATTTGCCTTAAGCAGGAATGGGGGCAAAAAAAGCGAGGGCAGAAAAGTTGCACGTGGGAGCGACTGAGTGAAATACTTAACCATGACGAGTCGAGTGCTGGGTATGTCATATGCAACATCGCCTGTTTAGCTAACAACCTGTTAGCTGTTAGCATGATAGCCACAAAACTGGTACCTCAACAATGGTGTTTTATCATCACCACGTCATCACACTTACATATAGCCCACAAAGAAACAATGGAAACGTGTGATCGGGTGCAGGTGTCTAAATCGGATAAAGTAATTGGTTCGGGTGGCGGGTTTATATGTGCATGCGGATTCGGAAGACGTCCGCGTCGATCCGCACCTGAGTGTTCTCGGCGGCGTCTGTCTGACTCCATCTCCTCCTCTCCCTGTACACATGGCGAAGAAACACGCTGCTCACTTTTCGCAACTCCCCTACAAAATCATCGCGATCATTCTACGGTGGTTAATTTTTTTCTTTCTTTCAAATAGATCGATTCATCTGGTGAAAATCCCTGTATGTTTTCATATCGCAATATATATCGCAGAAAAAAAATATCGCAATGTGAGTTTTTTTCCAATGTTGTGTGATTTATATTCTACAAGTATCTCTCGTCGGAGTATTGAATGCTGTGGTCGGCATGAAATCTAGATGTACAATCTGATATACTCATTCACACATACAGACAGACACACACCATGTCCTAAGGGAGTACACTGTAGTCCTTTTGGGTGTCAACCTGTGCACCCTCAGTTGTGGCAGACCTCACACAAAGAAACACACACACACACACACACACACACACACACACACACACACACACACACACACACACACACACACACACACACACACACACACACACACACACACACACTTACAAGCACACATGTACACACTGCAGCTTTATGGAATCACTTAACCACTCTTGTCACTCTCTAAGTCAAGTCAATTTTAACTGTGTAGCCCAATATCACAAGTTACTAATTTTCCTAAGTGGGCTTTACAGCAACACAACATCCTGTCCTTAGACCCTCGCATCGGATGAGGAACAATCCCTAAACAAGAAAACCCTTTAACAGGGAGAATAAATAGGAAGAAACCTCAGTGAGAGCAACAGAGGAGGGGTCTCTCTCCCAAGATGGACAGATGTATGATGGATGTTGTGTTTACACAATTTAGAGAATACAACACTGAAAGAGGATAACAGAATTATAATGGAATTATAAGATATATGAAGAATATGATGAGGAGGATACCAAGTAACGTCCAGATGCCACTGGAACAGCATCACCATGTAAAAAAAAAACCCAAAAAAACCATTAGTCACACATCTTCTGGCTCTCACCTCCTCCCTCTCAGTTCTCTCTGTCTGTCTGTCTGTCTGTGTACTGATTTGTGTGAAGCCACCCAAACTCCACTCTAGTCGATGCATTCATTTAGTCGTTCAATTTGAGATTCAGACAAATAGAGCCATCCAGGGGGATTGATAAGAGTAATCTTTTCTGGAATAAAGTATGGTTCACAATGGAGGTCAGATAGCATGTATACAGCATAACTATACTGCAGTGTGTGTGTGTGTGTGTTACTTGGGTGGGTACTGGGGAAAGCTGAGTTCTTTGTCTGCAGGTCCATCAATAATACAAGGGTAGTGGGGCACCAGCAGTCTCCTTCACCCCTCATGGAACCTTAATCAGGACACACACACACACACACACACACACACACACACAAATAAATAGACAGTTGCCTTTGTAGAAAGAACACAACTTTGCAGGGGATCAGCTATGCCATTTTTCTGAAGCAGGTAGGAAAGGAGAATAAAGTTGGACTGAGGTATATGCTGGAGATTGCGAAGGCAGCATGGGAATACCGAACAGAGACAACGTCTGAGGGGAGGACCGGGATGTAGGATAAAAGGAAACTCACTGAAGGAGGAACGGTCAAAAGGAGAAGGAATAAGAGAGACAGTGGGAGGCGAATGACTACTTTTGCCCATACAGGTCAGGAAAGGGCCTTCCCAGGTAGCGAGTTGTGTAAAAGCTTGTATAACAGAGGTAAACTAACACGACACAGTAAATATTACAGCCAATGGCGCCACGTTGAGGCTTATGCTCATTAAATGTGTGTACTGTGCTGTAAAGGTCTGTCAACAGACAAGTGCACAGGAAGTTAGTTGAGCCTTCAGTTGCACCTCTTCATTTATTCAAATCTAGTTTAAAGGATAATCCCCTTTTTCTTTTTTTTTTGCAACGCAGGTCTTATTTTTTTTAGCGTAAACCACCGTGCATATCAGTTTTGATATCATTTGACTCACCAACTTCATCACTAGAAAAAACTAAATTTTACAACGGCATATTACAGGTCAACTTAACACCAGCCTTAAATCGGTGCTTTCAACAAATGAATAAAACGTCTATGCCTCAGTTAGACTGTGTGCATGATTTCCCATTATCAATGACTTCTCTAATGTGATGGAGACAGGTACTTTGTTTATATGTTTACTGCTACCTACAGTGAGTATAGGCCAGGCATTACTGCAAGTTGCACCAGGAAGTAGCTCAGCAATGTGACAGAGCGTTGTTGATCACATCAGATATTTTGGAGTTAAAAACTTAACTTTCACTGTAAGTTTCATTTCTATATATGTGGTAACTGGGTTAACTTGGATTTCTTAAAACATGCCTGACGATTGTATCTGGCCACCTAATCATCCCCCCATGTAATTGGCTCAGTGATTCCTCCCTCTCCACCTCAAGCTGATGTGTGGTGAGCGTTCTGGAGCACAATGGCTGCCGTGCATCACCCAGGTGGGTGCTGCTACACATTGGTGGTGGTTGAAGTGAGTTACCCCCTTCAATGTGAAGCGCTTTGGGTGTCTAGAAAAGCGCTATATAAATGCCATGATTATTATTATTATTATGAAGCCATTGTCAATCTGTGTCTAGCGGTGCTCCCGTGTCCAAAATCCCTGCGACGACACCGAGTAAAACGATATCATAACCGATATGAAAAATGTCAAAAACAAAAAAAAAACAAAAACAAGATCCAGGTTGAATAAAAAAAGCAGAATTATCCTCTCCCAGTTGCTTACTCTGAATTATAAAGTGCCTGGGTCTCTCCCAGAGCGTTCCTCTTTTCATGGATTTAATTTCAATTGACTCTGAGTGAAAATGGCTGCTGATTCAAATTAACAGAATGCTGCGTTTCCATGGAGGCAAAGGATGTGTGCCAAGGCACACAAGGAGAGGAGAGAAGAGAAGAGGAGAGGAGAGGAGAGGAGAGGGGAGGGGAGGGGAGGGGAGGAGAGGAGACAAGATAATGGTGTCGAGACCACACAGACATCCACCGTCTGTCACCAGAATGATAGAAAAATATTAAAACTGTCCCTCAACCAGAAGAGCAATCTACAAGACAGATATCCGAGTTAAGACAAATAGATAACTCACAAACCACATGACACACCTGCTTACTGAATAGAAACATTGCCAAATGTGATACTGAATTATAAGTGCAACACCTCCTGCAGCTGTATATTATAATGTTAATATGTTATAATGCTAACTTTGGGGAGTAGATCTTGATGAAAACGGGTATTTTCCTGTTGATGGGAGATATCAGGCCAGAGCCGGATGTGGCCCTAACGTTGTGGATCCAGCTGACAACAGCCAAGTATACATGGAAAGCCTTGCCCGTGCTACGTAGTAAATAATGAGGAGGTTAAAGTCTTGCCCTGAGTTCGTCTAGATGGCTTTGGCAGGCTAGGACAGCTCAGCACCATGGCCAGAGGCAGAGGGGCCACAGAGAAACGCCATTAGGAAGCCACACAGAGAAGAGGGTTTTCTTGTTTCGGCTGCTCCTGTTAGGTAGGGGGCGCAACAGCGGATCATCCGTTTCCACCTCTTCCTGTCCTCTGCATCTCCCTCTGTCACGCCAACCACCTGCATATCCTCCCTCACCACACCCATAAAACTCCTCTTTTCCTCCCGCTTTTCCTCTTGCCTGGCTGCTCCATCTTCAGCAGCCTTCTTCCAGTATAGCCAGCATCTCTTCTCCGCACATGGCCAAACCGTCTCAATCTTGCCTCTCTTGCTTTGCCGTCCAACCTGAGCTGTCCCTCTAATACACTCAGTCCTAAATCCTGTCCATCTTCATCACTCCCAATGAAAATCTTAGCATACCATACAGCATAGCTGGTCTCATTGCCATCTTGTAAACCTTCCCTTTAAACTCTTGCTGGTACCCTTCTGTCGCAAATCACTCCTGACACTCTTCTCCACCCACTCCTCCCTGCCTGCACTCTCTTCTTCAACTCTCTTCCGCCCTCCCCATTACTTTGAGCAGTTGACCCCAAGTATTTAAACTCACCCACTTTCGTCACTTCTACCCCTTTCATCCTCACCATTCCACTGTCCTCCCTCTCGTTCATTCATATGTATTCCATCTTGATCCTACTGACTTTCATTCCTCTTCTCTCCAATGCATACCTCTACCTCTCCAGGCTCTCAATAGTCCACGGAGACTCTTGCCTGATCTTGTCCATCAACCTGTCCATCACCATTGCAAACAAGAAAGGGCTCAGTCAAGACTTGATAAAATCCAACCTCCAACTTGAACCCATCCATCACTCCTACTGCACACCTCACCACTGTTACGTTGTCCTCATACAGACAGTTGAATCAGTTCATCTGGACATAACATTTATTGAGAGAAACGTTTCATCACTCATCTAAGTGACCTCTTCGGTCTCATAGAATACCACACCTCCTCTAAATCCACAAAGACACAATATACCTTCTTCAGACCTTCTCTATACGTCTCCATCAACACTCTCAAAGCAAACATTGCATCTGTGGTGCCCTTTCCTGGCATGAAACCATGCTGCTGCTCACTAAACGTCACCTCTCCTCTTAACCTTTCTTCCATTACTCTTCCCCATATCTTCATGCTGTGGCTGATCTACTTTACACCTCTGTAGTTACTAAAATGCTGCACATTGCCCTTTGCCCTTATTCTTGAAAATTGGTACCAGTATACTTCTTCTCCACTCCTCAGGCACCCTCTCACTTTCCAAGATTGTGTTAATCTAGTTATACAATCCACTGCCTTCCCTCATAAACATCTCCATACCTCCACAAGTATGTCATCTGGACCAACCGCTTTTCCCCTCTTCATCCTCTTCATAGCTTCCCTCGCTCTATCCTTGCTAATTCACCACACTTCCCGATTCACTTTCCCCACATCGTCCGACCTTCTCTCTCTCTCTCTCTCTCTCTCTCTCTCTCTCTCTCTCTCTCTCTCTCTCTCTCTCTCTCTCTCTCTCTCTCTCTCTCTCTCTCTCTCTCTCTCATTTTCTTCATTCATCAGCCTGTCAAAGTACTCCTTCCACCTTCTCAACACACTCTCCTCGCTTGTCAGCACATTTCCATCTCTAATCTTCATCATCCTAACCTGCTGCACATCCTTCCCGGCTCAGTCCCTCTGCCTAGCCAATCAGTGCAAGTCCTTTTCTCCGTCTTTAGCATCCAACCTCTCATACAACTCACCACACGACCTTTCCTTTGCCCTCGTCACATCTCTTTTCACCTTACGCTTCACCTCCTTGTACTCCTGTCTATTTTATTTGTCTACCAAGTCTCCTTGTCTTCCTTCCTCTGTCTTGATGACACATCAAGTACCCTCCTAGCTGTCTCCCTCACCATTTCTGCAGTAGTTGCCCAGCCATCCGATAACTCTTCACTACCACTGAGTGCCTGTCTTAACTCCTCAATAAACTTAACACAACACTCCTCCTTCTTCAACTTCCATTATCCTGCCAGGTCTGCTTGACTCAGGTACTAGGCTGTTACGGTGGTGTCTGGACACTGCTTGGCCTCTGCCTCATCACATTCTTCATATATCTTATAATTCCATTGTAATTCGGTTATCCTCTTTCAATGATGTATTCTCTAAGTTGTGTTTTATTCTGTACACATAATGTTCATTGCATGTCTGTCCATCTTGGGGGGGGGGGGGTCCCGGGGATCCCTCGAGATCCCTTCTCTGTTATTATCCCTGAGGTTTCTTCCTATTTTTTTCCCTGTTAGAGGGTGGGTTTTTTTTTAGTTTTTTTTTTAGGGAGTTGTTCCTTATCAGATGCGAGGGTCTAAGGACAGGATGCTGTATTGCTGTAAAGCCCACTGAGGCTAATTTGTGATATTGGGCTATACAAATAAAATTAACTTGACTTGACTTTAATCCTTGGCTCTGCCTTCACTCTCTTCCTCTTCTTGATCTCTGAAGTCATCCTACAGACCACCATCCGATGCTGCCTAGATACAGTCTCCCTTGTCGCCACCTTGCAGTCTCCAATATCTTTCAGAGTGCACCTCCTCATAAGATATAGTCCACCTGTGTGCACCTTCCTCCACTCTTATACATCACCCTGTGTTCCTCCCTCTTCTTGAAATACATAATTACTACCACCGTTTCCTTCCTTTTTGCAAAATCCACCAACATTTGTCCTTCCACATTTCTCTCCTTGACACCATACCTGCCCATCACCTCCTCATCACCTCTGTTCCCTTCACCAACATGCCCATTAAAGTCCACCCCAATCATCACTCTCTCCTCCATGGTACACTTCCCACCACTTCATCCAACTCACTCCAAAATTCGTTTTTCTCTTCCATCTCACACAAAACTTGCGGGGTATATGCACTAACAACATTCATCATCACACCTTCAATTTCCAGCTTCATACTTATCACTCTGTCCGATACTCTTGTCACCTCCAGCACACTCTTGACATACTCTTCATTCAGGATTACCCCTACTCCATTTGTCCTCCTATCTACACCTCCGATGCTCCTGGCCCACATCCTTTCTAGCTCGGGCCCTCTGTCTAGTCAATCAGTACAAGTCATTTTCTCCTTCTTGTCCAACCTCTTATACAACTTGCCATACACCTTTTCCTTTGCCTTCACCACGTCTCTCTTCACCTTACACTGCATCTTCTTGTACTCCTGCCTACTTTATCATCTCTCTGTCTATCCCACTTCTTCTTTAACAACCTCTCCCTCCATATACTTCCCTGTACTTCCTCTTTCCACCACCAAGTCTCCTTGTCTTCCTTCCTCTGTCCAGAGGACACACCAGATACCTTCTTAGCTGTCTCCCTCACCATTTCTGCAGTGGTTGCCCAGCCATCCGGCAACTCTTCACTACCACCCAGTGCCTGTCTTAACTCCTCCCTGAACTCCACACAACAGTCTTCCTTCTTCAACTTCCACCACTTGATTCTTGGCTCTGCCTTCACTCCCTTCCTCTTCTTGATCTTCATCTTCCTCTTTTTGATCTCCAAAGTCATCCTACAGACCACCATCTGATGCTACCTAGCTGCGTTCTCCCATGTCACCACCTCACAGTCTCCAATCCCTTTCAGAGCACACCTCCTACATAAGATATAGTCCACCTGTGTGCACCTTCCTCCACTCTTATACATCACCCTGTGTTCCTCCTTCTTCTTGAAATATGTATTCACCACCGCCATTTCCATCCTTTTTGCAAAATCCACCACCATCTGTCCTTCCACCTTCCTCTCCTAGACATTATACCTACCCATCACCTCCTCATCACCTCCTTTCCTTTCACCAACATGCCCATTGAAGTCCACTCCAATCACCACTCTCACCTCCTTGTGTACACCCTCCACCACTTCATCCAACTCACTCCAGAATTTTTCTTTCTCTTCTGTCTCACACCCAACTTGCAGGGCATATGTGCTGACAATATTCATCACCATGGCTTCGATTTCCAGCTTCATACTCTTGACATATTCTTCCTTTAAGACTAACCCTACCCCATTTCTCCTCCTACCCACACTATGGCAGAAGAGTTTGAACCCAGCCCTGATGCTCCTGGCCTTACTCCCCTTTCACCTGGTCTCTTGCACACACAATATATCTACCTTCCTCCTCTTCATAGTTCCAACTCACCTCCACACTCCTACCCTTCCTCCTCTCCCACTGCCTCTGGATATGTTTTCCTCCACTCCTTCTCCTTCGCTCAACAGTAGCATAGTTTACAGTGGCGGTCGTTGGTAACCTGGGCCTCGACCGATCCGGTATGGGAATCTGATTTATGATCTGATTTGATTTGGAAAATGTTTTACACCAGATGCCCTTCCAGACACAACCCTCCCCATTTATCTCGGCTTGGGACCGGCACTAAGAATGAACTGGCTTGTGCATCCTCAGTGGCTGGGTTACACACAGAAAAGAGTAATTGTACCAAAGCATTTGGGCTCTAGCATGGTGTGTTTGTATGTTGAAAGGGTTTGTTTTTATGTATACTCTCAATAAATATTGATGATATTCATCATTTTCTTGTTTTGTAACTTTTAAATTCTACGTTTTCTCCGCTTAGAGCATTTTTCTGAAAAGAGTGTATGAACAAGCTGAAAGAAAAGTTACCTTCATGCCTTGGGCTGGCCCTCAATCGTGTGTGTGTGTGTGTGTGTGTGTGTGTGTGTGTGTGTGTGTGTGTGTGTGTGTGTGTGTGTGTGTGTGTGTGTGTGTGTGTGTGTGTGGCGCATATGTGCGGGTGTGCATGCACGCGCGCACACACACACACACATGCACACACAATATTTGCACAACCTCACTACCTCATATCACCTTTTGCCCCTCGATCATTACATTGCTGATAATCATCGACTGTACCTGATCAATATTAGTTAGATAGTGACTGATGGTTAGTATTAGTCGATTTTCTATATTGATTGTTGGAATAAATTGTTTTCATTGAAGTAAGTTGTTGTCTTGCCTGTTTTTGGGCAATATTTTTGAAGCCTTCCCCTGACAATCAAAGTACTCCGGTCGGTGCAACATTGATTATTACATCAATTCTAGTAATGTTATTATAAAATATTAAACATCAGAATTAATGCTTAATAACTTTGAGACTGATTCATGAGACTGATTTCCTGAGACTGATTTAAAGAGACTGATTTGATTATTCCATCAATTTTTGTAGTTTAATTGTAAAATATTAAACACCAAAATTAATGGTTGATAAATTTAAGATACTAATTTTATTAGATTGATTTCATAACCCTGTTGCACCCACATCTTCTTAAATGGAAAACTATGAGGAAATATAAATGCCGTTACTCCTGCCTGATCTGTCATTTTGTCTTGGTTCTAATTTGAAACAAAGGGTGAATTTTTGTTGCTATTGACTCTTTTCCATTATAGAAACAAGGTCTTGGGCAAATGTTTTTGTCACAATTCCCATCAGCAATATTGTCACTGCTCACATACTTGGGAAGCCATTATCACAGGATATCCATTAAGACAGCAGACGCTGGATTTCCACATCTCATTAACATTCGCATGTACAAAAGCGAAATCAGCTTTATGAGGTACTCAAACCACACCATTACCACGAGCAAAGGCCCAGAGACAGTAGATGTTGGACAAAGTTATTCCAAGTACACAAAGTGACCTATCCACCATGTTGCCTCCTTCAAACAAACAAAAGCAAAAAACAACCTTGCTTCACATTCAGATCTACATCCATAAAACAAACACACACACACGCACACGCACGCACATGCACCACTTTTTTTTCTGGAAGTATGTTAATGACAAAGTAATTAGAAAGCCACTGGGGTGAGAAATCCTCTAATGTTGGTTTACCTACTTGATTGGTTCCTGGCACGCAACTGTACCATCACTCCGGTGTGTCTGTTCTCTCTGACTGGTCTCGCTGCAAACACACACACAAAAGCTTCTTTCAAACCAAAACCCTGGCATTTTTCCCCTGTTTCAGTCCACTAAGACAATTTCATGATTCTACTAGAAAACCCCCCCCCTTTTTTTTCTGGATCCATTGCCTTGACAGGGTGACTGGAAAAATGTATAAAATGATTGCCTTGAATGACATCCAACGCCAAAAATTACTATTTTGCTTGAGACATCTGGATTTAATATTAACTTCTGTAATCGTTAAGGGCAGTAGAAACAAATTTTGAAGGCACAATGAAAAAAAGTTAAAAAAATAAATAAAAGATAGCATTAATAGTTTAGCATTTCAGCATTTGACTCTGTTGAGGCTGACAGTGAGAGAAACTGCACTTTGTGACTCACATCCACACTTAGTTTGTTAACAAATCTATATATAAAAATAAATTATGTCGATAAATGTGTCGATTTCACAAAATTAAAGGGGGGGGGGCTATTCGTAAACAGGAACCGAGAAGCCTGTTCATTTTCACCAAAGTAATCCAGAATAAACTATGGATTGACGACAACACTTCAATGGTCTATTGATACAGGACTGATTTACAACAGTCTTCAGATTCCTGGGACACTTTAGACAAAAGGCAATCCCAGTAAAGACCCGGGATTATATTTAGGTGTGGAATTCAAGATAACATACACGTGCACTCACACACGTATGTATGCGGCTTTGGGGAGGGGCCAACGGGGGCCAGTGCCCCTGTAACACTGAGCTTGCCCCCCCCCCTTGAACGACGAGTCTACAATAATAATAAAATTATCGATTTCTTGCGATGATATGGCGCTGACGTGAAAGGCGGAGCAAATGTGGTTCAACATTCTAGTCGGATCGCTTAGAGCGGTACACCGCCACTGGCTGGCGGAAGCGCGAAAGCAACCAACCACCTGTCAGCTCTGACCGGAAGCAAGAATCAAAGCGAAATGTTGCGAGACTACGACGAAGAATTGAAGGTGAGCAAAACTATTTTATTTGTGCAGTTGTTACAAAGTAAGACTTCTGGTCAGGAAATGTTGTTGAATAGTTAACTTAATAGCAGCCAGCGTAAACAGCTACAGCTAGCAGTTTGCTTGCATTAACCCCTTTTTTTTTGTTGCGCATACGGTTACACAGGTGTGATTAGCCGTTTAGCGCGTACATGCTAAAACCGGTGCGATTAGAAAACTAGATTATAGCAATCCTAGCTAATTTTAGCTTCGTTGAAGCAGCGATTTAACATTAGAAAGTATAGCAAATGCTAACTTAAAATAACGAGAAGCTTAATAATGCTAATGAAAGCATAACAAACCATGTAACGTAACACGCTAAGTTACATGCGAAAGGGTTAATACTTGTTGCAAGCTTTGCGGCAGTATTTGGAAGAAATGTTCTCTTCATGAATGGTTAGCCTGAATTGATGGCGTGCTATACATTCGTCTCCATCGGTTTTGCTATATGGTTGTGAAATGTAAGCGCAACGGCTGCCACAACACAAATTAATTCTAGCAAGCCAGCAACAGTATATTAATATTATGGGTTGCTGAAGTGTTGTGCATTCCTCTCACTTGTTTTTGCTCTATAGGTATCATCAAGATGAAGAGAAAAAATGACATTATGCCCTATATCGCTGCCCCCAAATATAAAACCGACAATGATGAGGCAGACATTGAGACAGAGCCGGATGATCCAGGTATTGAGAGAGCTGAAGAGAAACAGCAGGAAGTGGAGAGGCCACACAGAGAGAAAGCCTGGGGAGTTGTTGGAGAGGCTGGTTTTCAAAGTGAGGGCACAGCATGAAGAAGAGACAGTTGAAGATCCCGAGAGTGAGACTGAGGGTGACATACAAGCAGAGTGTGAGACACAGACAGAGGATACATGTGCATCCACAAGCACTGGACCATCAAGTTTGTGATGTTGAAAAAATATTTGCCTGCTTATAAAGCAGTGTAATTACAGTTCATATGGTGTATCCATGTATAAGTGTAGTCTTATAATGTTATGGTGTTTCTTGATATATGTGTGTGTGTGTGTGTGTGTGTGTGTGTGTGTTTGTTTTTCTCCACAGATGTCAGTAAATGCAAAGAAGACCCACCGATGCAGCTGAACTTGAAATTTTTTCCAAGGACCTTCATGGTGGACAAGAGGAGGAGCTTCAAGGCAGCCTGGTACAACATTCACTCCTGGCTTGAGTATTCTGAACTATTGGACTCTGCGTATGTTACGCCTGCAGACATTTTAGCCCTCCTAATAGCACCGACACAGTATTTGACTGACCATCCAGATTCAAAAACTGGAAGAAAGCAACCTACAGAGAGGGGAGTTTTGCAATTCACACCAAGTCTGAGCAGCACAAACAAGAAATGATTGCATGGAGGGACTATCAGAGATCTGTAACAACTAATACAACGCTTGCAAATGTCCTAAACAAGGAACATAACAAACAGGTTAGAGAAAATCGGGATTGTATAAAACAATAGGGGAAGTGCTACTACTTACTGCCACACAAAACATTGCTCAAAGAGAACACAATGAGTCTGCAGTCTCAGATAATAAAGGGAACGTCATGGCAATTCTAGAGACAATTGCTAACCATGACAAAGCTGTTAAAAAAGGTTGACTTCCATTCATAAGGCAAAATACACAAGCAAAATCATTCAGATTGGGGTCTGGATTGTTTGGCAGACATGGTTCGAACCAAAATTACAGAAGAAGTGAAAAAAACGTGGTCTTCAGCATCATGGCAGATGAAACAGAAGATGTTAAAAAAAGAACAGATTTCTCTAGTACTCAGGTACTATTTCAGTGGAGCTATTCAGGGGAGTTTTCTCCATTTTGAATCTGCTGAGAGGCTAGATGCAGCAGGGCTTACTGAAAAAATAATCCACATATTGGAAAGTCATGGTCTAGAGTACAAAAACAACCTTGTAGGCCAAGCATATGATGGTGCTGCCGCCATGAGTGGTAAGCATTCTGGGGTCCAGGCTAGAATCAAAGAGCAAGCAAAATATGCCTTTTACATCCATTGCAACACCCAGGTTTAGGTTTAGTAGATACAGTCAAAGCTATCCCAGAGATGGGAGTTCTTGTCCTTACTAGAAAAAACAATGTGTTCACATCTGAGTCATATGCCCATCCCAAATGGCTAACTGTACAAAGAAAGATGTACGAAGGTGCACCAAGAGAACTCCATTAAGTGACACTGGATGGGCATGTCAATTTATAGCTCTGGCACAGATAGATCTTGAATTAATTGTGCATCTTGTTGCACTCCATAAAGTGTTTGGAGAAATAAAACTTCTCTCTGATATACTACAGTCTTCATCACTTGACTTTTCAAAAGCTGTTTATTTAGTTGAAACTTTAGTTCAGACATTGAATGACTTCAGGCAGGAGACATTTTTTTTGATAAATTATGGGATGAAGTGTTGAACATTTATGAGCAATGTTACACTGCAATACAGCCAGTTGTAAAATGACAAAAAAGGCTGAGCTCTAAACTCAGTAAACACTGCGTACTGACTACTGTTAGAGTCAGAACCAGATAAATACAGATTTCATACAGCCTTTTTCTACCCCGTCATTGATCAGATGCTAAATGAGCTTAATGGATGGTTTTCAAAGACAAACTGTCATAATGAATAGCATCCAAGCTCTAAACCCCAAAAGTGATGCATTTCTTAAAGAGACAGCTCTTTTTTCATATGCTCGATTGTGTGATTCAAATGTTGATGACTTGGGGCATGAACAACATCAGTTCAGCCGAATTTCAGAAAGGAGAGACCTAGTACAGTAGAGCTGGTGCTGTTCATTGAGCCATATAAAGAAGTGTTTTGTTGAGCTCTTCAGACTGTACAAATGGCAGTCACGATCCCAGTGAGTTCTGCTTCTTGTGAGCAGAGTTTTTTACGCTGAAGCTGGTGAAAACTTACCTCAGGTCCACCATAACCAATGAGAGATTGAGCAATCTGGGTGTACTAAATATTGAGTCTAGGAGGGCAAAGGCTTTGAATCTTGACTCATATGTTGATCAGTGTGCCAAAAATCACAAAAACCGCAGAATGCAGTTGCTGTAATGTGAAACTCTAGAAAGGAAAATACAGACTGGGATGCAGAGACCCTCTAAATACAGTAGAGCTTGTACTGCTCATTGAGTCTTATAAAGAAGTGTTGCAGCAAACAATGTGCTCTAACTTGAGCTGAAGTTAACAGGAATGTGTTTTATTCTGTTTTCAATATTGTAACTTAATAAAATTGTTACTGTAAGTTACTGAAAGAAATACTGTTACTGAAACAAATAACTAACTGTAAGTTACTGAAACAAATACCAATCATGGTATTTTATGTTTTTGTTTTTTGTTTTTTTTTTATGCACTATTACTTTATAATACTGAACTAAACATTTTGAAACCTTGAACACTCTCTGTCTCTTTTGTCCCGGGTCAAATGTGCCACTCTGACAACACAACTGGCCCCAGCCTGGCCCCATCAGTAAAATTGGTCTAGAACCGCCACTGCACACATATGTACTCAGATTTGTGATTGTATGTGCACACACACGCACACACACACCAGGTCAAAGCTACTTTCTCCAAGAGGGTGATGTTGTAGAGCCCTGTACGAATCCCACAATTCATAATCTCCAAATTCTGTCAGTTTTATCTTTCACTCCTGATCCTACCTTCTCTTTTCTTCTCACCTCTCCTTCTCACCCTCTCATTGGTCTATTGCAAAATTCATCTCTTTCAGAAACCTTCCTTCCTTTTTTCCATTCCTCCTTTCTTGCTTTATTCCTTCTTCATTTTTTCCCTCCTACCTTTCCTTCCTTTCTTCCTATGACATTTTGTGAAGTTAGCTCAACTGTCATCATCGCTGTACAGAAACTTGGCCGCTCCACTCTGTAACTTTGACTTTCTCTTTCCGGTCTCTGCTCCTCAGGTTGGCTGCATGAGCTGGCCAAGCGTCTCGGCACCCCTTACTTCCTGTCCCCGCTGGGAACGCTGGCCCCTGACTCACTGCCACCAACTGTAGTTAATGGTCTCCCGTCAAATAGCAGTCAGTGGAACGCGTCTGGGGCACAGGTGGCTGGACGGGACTCCTGGAACTCCAGCCAACTAAATGGAAGCATGCCTGGCAGTGTGACGGTGGTGGGAACTGAGCTTGGTGCGGGAGGCTCCGGGATGCTTGGTGGGGGTCCATCGGTGCGTAGCAGCTATGTGACGTCGCTCTACTTTGCTCTGAGCAGTCTGACCAGTGTGGGGTTCGGAAACGTCTCTGCCAACACAGACTCGGAGAAGATCTTCTCTATTTGCACTATGCTCATAGGAGGTGAGAGTGCTTGTCCATGTATAAGTGTGCATTGTTGCTACATGCGAGCATCCTTCCATCTGTCTCACTCACCCACTCTCTAACTTTCTCTCTAAAGTAGTTTGTATTTGATTCAATGTTTGTTCAATGTTTCCCTCCAGTGTGTAAACCGCTCCTTCCAGTCTTAACTACTCTGAGAGAATCTCCAACAGTCTCTTCAACTGATTAACTGGTACCAGCTGAACATCAATATACAACAGGGAGAATTTTTGTGAAATTTCACAATCCTCCCATTTGCAGAGCAGCACAAATGTACACACACACATGCAAGCATGAAACCATACACAACTTCAGACTATGCTATGACTACACTATTGACTTACGCAAACAGTAAGACTATTTCACTTTAAATCTTATATACCTTTTGGTTACCAATATCTAGATTGTCCTTCATATCCCCCTGCCATTTGCAAACAAAACTTCTCTGGCTCTATAGCGATCGGTAGAAGAGAACTCAGGGAGACACCAACTGGGACATCTTGACGTTTTCTAGCTACAGGGATATTCTTTCTGTTAGACAAAGCACCACAATGTTCAAATGAAGTCATGAAATGAGCATACTCAATACTCTGTGATACAACTTAAATAATATTATTTAGCATAAACCAACGGTTCAGCTGAAGGAAACCTTGTCTAAATGTGTTGGTTGCATACAAACACAAATCCCCATGAATAGCTTGTTCTAGAATGAAATTCTACTAATTATCTTTTACTTTGGCTGGTACCTGTGTTACAAATAGAACTGAGGATCTAGGGAGAAAAAGAAGAAATGAAGAGATGGAATTAGAAGACGTGGGAGGAAATGACAGGAAGTTATTTGCCAGGATGGACACAAAGACTTATGGTCAGAGGGAGCAATGAAGCATAGGGGTGTCTTGGGCCTCACTGCACATTAAGTGGGCTGTAAGAGGCCCTTGTCATGCACACACATACACAAAGCCATACACACACATGTGCAAGCATACACTCAAACACAAGCAAACTCAGACACACACACACATACACATATACTTACGCACACTCATTGACTACTGCTGGTTAGGGGACACGTGCTCTGCAGAGGATTGCATGCAGGTATGCATACATTCAAAGAGAGATGCGCAGTAATTTTGTAGCCCTTAGAAGAGCTCTTGGTCCATGCTTGATACTATTCCAGCCTCACAAACACACAAACTGCAGAAGACTATTGATGCGTGTGTGCGTGCATGTGTGTTGTGCCTTTGTCTATACTCTACATTTGTGTTTTAGTTACTACTGCATGCACGGTAGTCACTGCCTGCTGGGAGTTCTCGTACTCTGGCTCATCTGGGAGCTTGTCATCTGCCCCATGGGAGAGGAATGGAGGAACGAGGAGAAGGAAAGGCGAATGAAAGGGATGTCGAGGGGAGAGAGAGAAAGAGGAGGGGGATACAGAGGGAAGGCAAAGAACAAAGTGTCCCAGATCTGCAGGAAGAATGAGAGATTGACAAAAAAGAAGGGGAAAACAGGTAGAGGGTGTCTAGGTAGACAAAGAACATGGGAGTTTGTGGGAGAGGTGGGATCTCAAACGAAAAAGGGATGAGGCTGAGGGCTACAGCAGTAAGAGAGGCGATGAGAGAGAAACAAGTCTGTTTTTCAGAACACAGTTAATCTTGACAAAGCCTTCATATTCATACTGAGCTCAGGGTTTTGTGAGTGCTTTGCTATCGTTATGCTGTGTTGTTTAAAGATGATTGACAGCTTCAAGTTTTAAAGTGAGTAACTAAAGCTGAGATTGTTTCAGCTCCCTGCCAGCACTGCTCCCACATAGAGTTTATAAAGTAGAGAGTAACTACAAAAAGGACTGATTCCAGTATGCAAGCATTATTTTGTTTTTGCATGAGGAATATAAGTATACATGACATCAGTATAGGAGTTACATGATGGAGACTGACCCAAGTGCCCAGGGATGGGATGGAGGACTCCTATGGGTATAAATGCCCATAAGTGCCAGCTATTGATTTAGCTAGCTATTGATTTAGCTATTGATTTCATGATTTGGGAAAGCCGCTATTTGAATTTCTACAGGAATTAGAAAATCATGACAGGATTGGCAACGTAATGCCGAGTTCTAGACTCGGCCTCCAGGGTCAGCAGTGCCTGAACACCCCAACATTAACCCGTGATTATTTCCACTGTCACCTTTGCTTACTTGATACTTGAAACATACATGGTATTTTTGAGCATTTAGCCTCATCCACCTCCAATGTTTTTCTTTCTCTGAAAATACTGCCAAAGATGCCCCAGCACCCATTCTAGAGTCTAATGAGTCAGGTTCTTCAGAACCAGACAGCTTAGCATTCATTAATAGCTGTCTAGTTGCACACTGGGGCTGAACCACTTTAAGGAGGGAACAGGGAGCAGCTGCTTATGCTGCGAGTTTACATGCATCAGTTTGTCATTCACAGAAAAAATAGATGAAAAACTGAGCACCTGTCAGTGTGTCGTTTAGGACAATTGTATGACCACCAAACACTATTTTTTATGTTTACATCATTGTTAGCATACAGCAATGATAATCAACCTGAAATGCAACCAGCCCAACGGGTATTCTCCCGACTTGATTACGACTCCAGCTTTGCTGAATATTGCTCTGATTTATCACTAGTCTGCCTCATGCATCCTTCATACAACCTTCTGTGATGTGCACAAACACACATGCTATCATTTTCTCTCTGTCGCTCTCTCTCTCTTGTTTGCTCTCAGGCACAAACAAACACTGAATAACTCTTAACAAAACGTTTTCTTCCTGTTTCCTTCCAGCACTGATGCATGCGGTGGTATTCGGTAATGTGACGGCCATCATCCAGAGGATGTATTCCCGCCGCTCTCTCTACCACACACGCACCAAGGACCTGAAAGATTTCATCAGGGTCCACCGGCTACCTAAAGCCCTTGAGCAGCGCATGCTGGAGTGCTTCCAGACCACCTGGTCTGTGAACAATGGAATAGATGTTAGCGAGGTAAAAGGAGGGCTTGCACTTGAGCAGACGTGCTGGCCTACTTGCTTGCATATGTAAACTCGTTTGAACATTTCGTCACCCCCAATTTCAAACTTGACATGTATTTGAACACCTCAGATGGTCTGCTTTCTAAGTGTGGATGAAGACTTCAAAATTGTCATCACTTCTTCATTTGGTCATGAATATTGTCCCCATTCATAAAGGTTTTCCTTATCTTTCCTTAAATTGATGCAAATGTCTGGCGACCTCAAAACGCATTTTCAATGTATTAAAGCATTGTAATTCCATGAAACATATGCTGACAAACTTTTTTAATAATTCAGAAACACAAGTTTTCTCAATTGAGTTTAATATAAAGAGGGTCCTTGATTTTAAGTATTAGTTCTTAAGTGAATGGCACTGAGAAAAGAGCAAACCGAGACTAAAATTATAATGCTTTGATGGGAGTTTCATCTATTCTCTCCATATCCAAAACCATTTGCTATGATGCTAAAATCAATGAAGAAAAAATGCATACAGACCGCCCGTGGTTATTTATAGGGCATTGGCAGCCTTTCTCCAATCTCACTCAACAATGTTTGTGCGCCCTTAAAAAACATGGTACTTCTATGAAACTGCATTGCTAACTAATGAAATAGCAGCAAATCACGTTCTCTGAGTCTTATTGGGGTTCGACTGCTCACGGTCTTTACACATTAAGGTCAATGAGCAGTGATAAAAATACATGAACGCTCTGCTCTATGTTTCTAGTAATTTGGCCCACTTAATTCCATTTAGATAGCATATGCTGGCTGATTTTAGGTCCACATACATGTGTTTTAAATCCAGCTTAAAACATTCAAACGATAAGTCTTTTAACTGAGTTTGACCATAAGACTATAAATGAAGCGATGCCACAGAGTCTTAAGTGTGTAATGGTTGAGGCTTTTGATCACATGCATGCCCAGTCATGTGTTATATCATGTCATGTGTTAGCATGAGCATCAGCATGTTGCATTTACTTTTGCATTAACTTATTTGGCAGACACTAAAGTCCATAGTGACTTATGAGAGTCAGAAATGAGTAGATAAATTCAAGTGCTGCCATCTGACATCATTGGGCACTACGTGGTAATCATATCACAACCAAGAGTGCATGTCAAATGGAGTTTGTTTAGTTTCGGTGCATCTTAGAAAATTAAGAGACAGAAAAGTGCAAAATATATTAATATTCTTACAAAATAGCTACTACTACTACTACTACTTTCGGCTGCTCCCGTTAGGGGTCGCGACAGCGGATCATCCGTTTCCATCTCTCCTTATCCTCTGCATCTTCCTCTGTCACACCAGCCACCTGCATGTCCTCCCTTACCACATCCATAAACCTCCTCTTTGGCCTTCCTCTTTTCCTGTTCCCTGGCAGCTCCATATTCAGCATCCTTCTCCCAATATACCCAGTATCTCTCCTCTACACTTGGCCAAACCACCTCAATCTTGCCTCTCTTGCTTTGTCTCCAAACCGTCCAACCTGGGCTGCCCTTCTAATATACTTGTTTCTAATCCTGTCCTCCTTCGTCACTCCCAATGAAAATTTTAGCATCTTCATCTCTGCCACCTCCAGCTCCACCTCCTGGCTTTTCATCAGTGCCACTGTCTCCAAACCATATAACATAGCTGGTCTCACAACCATCTTGTAAACCTTCCCTTTAACTCTTGCTGGTACCCTTCTGTCGCAAATCACTCCTGACACTCTTCTCCACCCACTCCATCCTGCCTGCACTTTCTTCTTCACCTCTCTTCTGCACTCTCCGTTACTTTGGACAGTTGACCCCAAGTATTTAAACTCATACTCCTTTGTCACCTCTACTCCTTGCATCCTCACCATTCCACTGTCCTCCCTCTCATTCATGCATAGGTATTCATTATTGCCACAAAATAAGAAAAAGGGGCAAATTATGTCATGAGAACATAAAATTGGCAAGTCCAAGTTAGAAAGGACTCAATAATAGACACCAGAATAATGCTATTTATGCAAGTGAGGGCGCAATAGTAACAACCTGCACCAATTCATAGTCATGGCATAGCGCCACCAAGGACCATGTAAGGAGCAAGGTATAGGCCTTAAAGAGGAACATTTTTAGGCCTTTATTGAAGGAAATAAGTGTGTTTGGATCATGAATTTAGATCATAGTGTCCTTTGCTGTGTTTCCACTCAGCCGTCTATGTAGATCACTGATCTGTCAGGTGATCAGTCTCACAGGCTGACTCTCTCTCCCTCTCTCTATCTATTTTTCCCTCTCAACCCCCACCCACCCACCCCCCCACCTCCACACACACACAGTTGCTGAAGGATTTCCCGGATGAGCTGAGAGCAGACATTGCCATGCACCTTAACAAAGAGCTACTCCAGCTTCCGCTGTTTGAGTCGGCCAGCCGAGGCTGCCTGCGCTCCCTCTCGCTCATTATCAAGACCTCCTTCTGTGCACCGGGGGAGTTCCTCATCCGTCAGGGGGACGCCTTACAGGCCATCTACTTTGTCTGTTCCGGATCCATGGAGGTCTTAAAGGACAACACCGTGCTGGCCATACTGGGTAAGGTCAGGGGAACAGTAGGATGATAGTATATTTGATCCATAATCACAGTCTATTCTTTTGGTCTTGGAAATAATCACAGGAGGTGGGAGGAAATTGGCATTTGAAAGGCCTCAAAAGTAGCGCTAATCGAATCTCCGTGTCACCTCCGGCTTGGTCGGGTGTCCCTACAGACACAACTGGCCATGTCTGCGGGTGGGAAGCCGAATGTGGGTATGTGTCCTGGTCGCTGCACTAGTGCCTCCTCTGGTCGGTTGGGGCACCAGTTCGGGAGGGGGGGTGGGGAACTGGGGGGGAATAGCGTGATCCTCCCACGCGCTACGTCCCCCTGGCGAAACTCCTCACTGTCAGGTGTAAAGAAGCGGCTGGCAACTCCACATGTATCAGAGGAGGCATGTGGTAGTCTGCAGCCCTCCCTGGCTTGGCAGAGGGGTGGAGCAGTGACCGGGATGGCTTGGAAGAGTGGGGTAATTGGCCAAGTACAATTGGGGAGAAAAGGGGAGGGGGGGGTCAAATAAAAAGTAGTGCTAATGGCTGAAAATGTCCTTTACTAGATGGATTATTATTATGTAATTGTCATATGATTAGAAGAAAGTGGATAGAAATAGTCCATTTTGATGAAAATTAGCCTTATATCTGTGAGGGACAGCTAGGGTACCAGATGAAAAAAATATAGTCCCTGTGAATTGACAGTGTTGAAGTTGGGAGAAGACAGACAAACAACTTCTCTCTTTGACTCCACGAACGTGTGTCGTTTATTTTTTATTTCACAACCCTGCCTCAACAACATGGTGCTCTGTTACAATGGCTACACCCTGAGCCCTTAAAGTGAGCACATCAACTTAATACAAACAACAAGCTATGGTGGATTATGTCCACAAGTCCACTAAACACGTCCCCCCAGAATTCACCATGACAGAATGTTAATGTGGTGGGGGCTAGATGGCCCGGCCAGAATGGCTCTGCCGTATGGGAGCAGGGGCCGGGGCTCCCGTTAGAGGGTCCTAAGAGACCCAGTGTGGGGGTAGGGTGGGGAGTGGAGGAGCCTTGGGGGCCTTGTTGTGGGGTGAGGGCCAGATAGGAGAGCACCCCCGCTGTGGGGGCTGGGCCAGTCCAACAGGTCAGTCCAAGTCCAGGTGAGCCGGTTTGAGGTGATCCATGCAAATGCGCTCCGGCTTGCCACTGATGTTCACAACAAAGTGCTTATTCCAGATCTCCAGGATGTGGAACGGGCCATTGTAGGGAGGCTGCAGGGGTCCATGGTGGGCGTTGTGGTGGATGAAAACATATTCTGCTGCCTGCAGACTTGCAGGGATGTGAGACTTTAGGAGGTTGTGTTGCAAAGTGGGGACTGGTGCGAAAACTGGCGTTATCCAGAAGCGTGGTCCATTGGTGGGCTGCAGACCAGGTAGCCGTAGTGTTTGGGCAGCAGCTGGCTGTAAACCAGTTCAGCGGGTGAGGACTGGAGGTCCTCCTTAGGGGCAGTCCTGAGACCCAGCATGACCCATGAGAGCCTGTCAACCCTGCTACTTTCCTTGAGGCTGGCCTGAAGAGCATCCTTCATAGAGCAATGAAACCGCTTGCACCACCCATTGGCCTGTGGGTGGTATGCGGTGGTGTGGTGGAGCTTCACCCTTAGGCTCTCTGTGACTGTGTTGCAGAGCTCAGATGTAAACTATGAGCCCCAGTTAGAGGAGAGGTCAGATGGGGTGTCGAACCGGGTGACTCAGGTCCCGATGAAAGTCCATGCTACCTCGGTGGACATTGTTGACGACAGTGAGACAGATTTCGGCCATCAAGTCGTCCTGTCCACCCTTGTGGGGAGGTAAGTAAAACCATGTGAGGGGCCAGGGGGCCCACCAGGTCCATGTTTACGTGGTCAAACCGCCTTTCAGGCACTGGGAACTGTGCCAGGTGGTTTTGGTGTGATGGTGCACTTTAGAGCACTGGCACTCCACACAGGTGTCAACCCAGTCTCTCATACCTTTTTTGAGCCTGTGCCAGATGAAATGGGCTGCCACCAGTCTTTGAGATGGCTTTTTGCCCAGGTGGGAGAGGCCATGGCAGCCTCAAAAACACACTGCCTCCATCCAGTGGGAATGATGGGCCAGGGCTGGCCCGTGGGGATGTCACACAGGAGCATGGTAACAGCATCATCAAAAACCATGTCCTCTAACTGCAGCCCTGTGACAGCCATCCTGAAAGCCTGTGCATCTGGGTCAGTGGCCTGGTCAGCTGCTATGCGGGTATAGTCAAGTCCCAAGTGGATGGCCCCCGCGATGGCACAGGAGAGGCAGTTGGTGATTATGTTGGTCGTGCCAGCAACATGCTGTACATCTGTGGTGAACTCCGAGATGTATGAGAGCTGTTGCTGCTGGTGGGTGGACCACGGCTCAGCCATTTTGGCCATGGCGAATGTCAGTGGTTTGTGCTCCACAAACGCCATGAACTGGCGGGCCTCCAGCAGGGAATGGGAGTGTTGAACAGTGAGGTAGAGGACGAAGAGCTCCCGATCGAAGGTGCTGTACTTCCGTTCGCTGGGGCATAACTATCGGCTGAAGAAAGTGAGCGGCTGCCAAGCACTGTTAACCCACTGCTCGTGCACCACACCAACTGCATAAAGGTGTCTATGGTAATGGCAATTGGAGCCTTGGGTGATGGGTGCGCCAGCATTGTTACATCAGCCAGAGCAGTCTTAGCATCCACAAACGCCTTGTCCCTCTCTGCGGACCAGTCCACAGCATGTTTGGTGGCCTTGGCTTTAAGGGCCTTGTACAAGAGTCGCATGAGTTGAGCAGCTCAGGCGATAAAGCAGTGGTAAAGGTTCACCTTGCCGAGGAACTCCTGTGGGGACTTGACTATGAGCGGTCACGGGAAGTTCACAACAGCGTCCACCTTTGACGGGAAGGGTACTGCCCCGTCTTTGGTGATTTGTTGTCCGAGGAAGTCGATGGCGGTCAGCCCAAACTGGCACTTGGCTCAGTTGACGATCAGCCTGTGATTGCTGAGCCGCTCGAAAAGTGTCCAGAGGTGAGACAGGCGTTCCACTTTGGAGGTGCTGGCAATGAGGATGTCATCTAGATAGACGAAGATGAAAAGTAGGTCCCGTAGAACCGAATCCATGAGGGGCTGGAATGTCTGTGTAGTGTTCTTGAGGCCAAACGGCATGCACAGGAACTTGGAACAGTCCAAATGGGGTGATCTCCACCATTTTGGGGACATCCAGTGGGTGGACATGCACCTGATGGTATTCACGGACGAGGTCCACTTTGGAAAATACGACTTTTCCAGCCAGGTGGGTGGAAAAGTCCTGAATGTGTGGGACTGGGTAGCCGTCCAGTGTCATTGCACTGTTGAGTCGGCAGTAATTGCTGCATGGGCACCACCCGCTGCCAGGCTTTGGGACAATGTGGAGGGGTGAAGCCCACAGACCATTTGAGCGGTGAATAATGCCGAGGCACTCCGTATAATAAAAATCCTCCCTGGCAGCGGTGAACTTTGTCGGGTCGAGGCACCAAGCCTGAACATGAACCGGTGGGCCAGTGGTAGTGATGTGGTGCTCTGCTCCATGCTTGGCAGTGGATGACAAGAAGGTGGGCTGTGTGGGGACCGGGAACTCAGCGAGAAGCTGGAGAAACTTGTCTGTTACGGATAGCATGCTAGACAATCTGATGGAGTCCACTCCGCTGAGAGTGCATGCATACGAACAGAAAGTGCATCGATCAAGTGGCAGTATTTGACATCTACCAGCAGTCCACTGGCACACAGGAAATCCATGCCGAGGAGGGGAACGGCCACTTAAGCCGTGACAAAGTCCTTACCGAATCACTGTCCGCCGAAACACAGCTCCCTGTACTTAGTGCCATAAGTACGGATGGGGCTGCCATTAGCGGCTTCCATGGGGGGGCCATATCTGCAGGACAGGATGTCTACTCTTGATACTGGCAGGATGCTCCTCTGCATGCCCATGTCGCATAGGAACCATCGTCCAGAGATGGTGTCTGCCAGTTCGGCCGACGCACATGGCCACTACTGAGTGCCGGCCCCAGTGTTTCCCGCCACACTGAAAACTGCATGGAGATCAGCACTGCTTGGCCTTGGGTCCCAACTTCGCATGATAAAAACACAGGCCGGGGTCTCGCGGCCATTGAGGAGTTGCTGCTGCGGCGGTGATTGTTGTGTCTCCCGAAAATCTCAGTAGTAGGGGAGAATTGGATGGTGGGAGGAAGAGAATTCAATAGTTTTGGGGCAGTGATAGAGAAGGCCTGCCCCCATAAGACTTAGTCCTGGATCTTGGGACAGACAGAGGTCTTTGATCAGATGATCTCATTTCTCTCACAGTGTGATATGGGACAGGAGTTGTGTATTGTAAGACAGGGCGAGACCATTTAACACTTTGTAGACAAACATGAGTATTTTAAAATCAGTCATGTAGCTAACAGGCAGCCAGTGTAAGGAGGCAAGAATGGGAATAATATGCGTACTCTTTTTTGACCTTGTTAAAACTCTTGCTGCTGCATTCTGAACTATTTGGAGATGGGATAAACAAGACTGAGTGACACCAAAATATAATGAGTTGCAATAATTAAGGCGGGTTGATATGAAGGCATGGATGACTTTCTCCAGGTCAGAAATGCAGAAAATTGATCTGAGTTTGGAGATGAAGCAGAAGTGCATGAAGCTTAATTTGACTACCTGATTGATTTGTTAGCCTAACTTCAATGCTGAATCAAATATGACTCCCAAGATTTTTTACATGTTATATAACAGAGGGGGCAATTGACAAAGATGAGGAGAAATAATGTTGGTCCAAATAAAATAACTTCAGTTTTATTTTCATTGAGCTGAAGATAGTTTACAGCCATCCAGGATTTTATGTCTTGAAGATAGTTATTGAGGTCAGTTAGTTTGTTGTGTTAATTACGCTATAGGGGGAGGTACAGTGCATCCGGAAAGTATTCACACCCCTTCACTTTCCCCACATTTTGTTATGTTACAGCCTTATTCCAAAATGGATTAAATTCCTTTTTTCCCTCATCAATCTACACACAATACTCCATAATGACAAAGTGAAAAAGGTTTTGTAGCAATTTTTGCAAATTAATTAAAAATAAAAAACTGAAATATTGCATGTGCATAAGTATTCACACCCTTTGCTATGACACTCAAAATTGAGCTCAGGTTCATCCTGTTTCCACTGATCATCCTTGAGATGTTTCTACATCTTGATTGGAGTCCACCCATAGTAAATTCAATTGATTTGACATGATTTGGAAAGGCACACACCTGTCTATATAAGGTCCCACTGTTAACAGTGCATGTCAGAGCAGAAACCAAGCCATGAAGTCAAAGGAATTGTCTGTGGACCTCCGAGACAGGATTATATCGAGGCACAGATCTGGGGAAGGGTACAAAAAAAATTCTACAGCTTTGAAGGTCCCGAAGAGCACAGTGGTCTCCATCATTCATAAATGGAAGTTTGGATCCACCAGAATTCTTCTTAGAGCTGGCCGCCCAGCCAAACTGAGCAATCGGGGGAGAAGGGCCTTGGTCAGGGAGGTGACCAAGAACCCGATGGTCACTCTGACAGAGCTCCAGCGTTCCTCTGTGGAGATGGGAGAACCTTCCAGAAAGACAATCATCTCTGCAGCTCTCCACCAATCAGGCCTTTATGGTAGAGTGGCCAGATGGAAGCCTCTGCTCAGTAAAAGGCAAATGACTGCCCACTTGGAGTTTGCCAGAAAGCACCTAAAGGACTCTCAGACCATGAGAAACAAGATTCTCTGGTCTTATGAAACCAAGATTGAACTCTTTGGCCTGCATGCCAAACATCACGTCTGGAGGAAACCAGGCACCTCTCATCACCTTGCTAATACCATCCCTAAAGTGAAGCATGGTGGTGGCAGCGTCATGCTGTGGGGATATTGTTCAGCGGCAGGAACTGGGAGACTAGTCAGGATCGAGGGAAAGATGAATGGAGCAAAGTACAGATAGATCCTTGATGTAAACCTGCTCCAGAGCGCTCAGGACCTCAGACTGGGCAAAGGTTTACCTTTCAACATGACAACGACCCTAAGCACACAGCCAAGACAACGAAGGAGTGGCTTCGGAACAAGTCTGTGAATGTCCTTGAGTGGCCCAGCCAGAGCCCAGACTTGAACCCCATTGAACATCTCTGGAAAGACCTGAAAATAGCTGTGCAGCGACGCTCCCCATCTAACCTTACAGAGCTCGAGAGGATCTGCAGAGAAGAATGGGAGAAATACCCCAAATATAGGTGTGCCAAGCTTGTAGCTTCATACCCAAGAAGACTTGAGGCTGTAATCGCTGCCAAGGGTACCTCAACCAAGTACTGAGTAAAGGGTGTGAATATTTATGTACATGCAATATTTCAGTTTTTTATTTTTAATAAATTTGCAAAAATTTCTACAAAACCTTTTTCACTTTGTCATTATGGGGTATCGTATGTAGATTGATGAGAAAAAAAAGGAATTTAATCCATTTCGGAATAAGGCTGTAACATAACAAAATGTGGGGAAAGTAAAGGGGTGTGAATACTTTCCGGATGCACTGTAGATCTGTGTGTTCTGCATAACACTGAAAAGATATGTTTCAGGGGCATCCAGGTAGCGTAGCGTTCTATTCCGTTGCCTACCAACATGGGGATCGCCTGTTTGAATCCCCTTGTTAACTCCGGCTTGGTCAGGCGTCACTACAGACACAATTGGCCGTGTCTGTGGGTAGGAAGCCGGATGTGGGTGTGTGTCCTGGTTGCTGCACTAGCGCCTCCTCTGGTCGGTCGGGGCACCTGTTCGGTGGGGAGGGGGAATTGGGGGGGATAGCTTGATTCTCCCATGTGCTACATCCCCCTGGCAAAACTCCTCACTGTCAGGTGAAAAGAGGTGGATGGTGACTCCATATGTGTCAGGGGAGACATGTAGTAGTCTGAAGCCCTCCCCAGATCAGTAGAGGGGGTGGCGCAGTGAGCGGGACAGCTCGGAAGAGTAGGGTAATTGGCAGGGGGGAAAAAGGGGGGAGGGGATATGTTGTGTTTTTGAATAATGTGGCCTAATGGAAGAAAATAGATGGAGAAGAGGATTGGAACAAGCATGGAACCTTGCGGGACACCACAAGAGATGGGGGCCGAGGAAGAAGATGAGTGAATACAATACAATACAATACAATACAATACAATACAATACAATACAAAACAATACAAACAACTTTATTAATCCCACAAGGGGCAATTTGTTTGGAGAAGCTTGTGAACACAAAACACAGTAACATGCAAACAAACAAATAACACAAACAATAAATAATAATGAAGAAAACCAGTTTAAGGCAGCACCAGAGACCCCTGTCCGTTGGTTTAGTCAGTGAATGAGAATAGAATGATCTGCTGTGTCAAAGGCTGCAGTTAGATCTAGGAGCAAGAGGTCAGAGTAGTTACCTGAGTCAGCAGATAGAAAGAGGCCATTAGTTATTCTCAGTAATACGAATTGAAGAGCTCTGCAACCAGATTGGAATTTTTCAAAAGTGGAGTTTTGAGCCAGGTGGGACAACAGTTGGTTAAAAGTATTTTTCAAGGATTTTAGAAAGGAAGGCGAGTTTGGAGATTGGTCTGTGATTATTGAGGACTGAAGGATCTAGATTCTGTATTTGTTTTGTTTTTTTAAGTGGCTAGACAACTGCATGTTTGAAAGATTGGGAAACATAGCTAGTTTTCAGGGAGCTATTGATAATTGAAAGAATGCTGGGGCCAATAGTGTCAATAACTTCGTTGAAGAGTTTAGCTGGAATAAGATTCAATATTCAAGATCCGCAATTCTTACGTCTGTAAGTACAAGAGAGTAAAATTCTCGTGTTTCAGCTCCTCAACACTGCAGCAACAATAGCAATAAAATAAGAACAATACAAAACAAAAAAGCAGTAATAATAATAAAGTGTGTGGTGTATGTAAGGTGCTGTGTGTGTATGTAGGCTCTGCCTTAATAAATGTGCATAGGTGTGTGTAGTTGTTTGCATATTTGTGTGTGTGTGTGTGTGTGTGTGTGTGTGTGTGTGTGTGTGTGTGTGTGTGTGTGTGTGTGTGTGTGTAAACTGATGATCCACTGAAGACCATAGGTCAGTACCAGTCAGTCCGGCAACAGGCTTAGTGTCTTTACTGTTCTTCAAAAGCCTGGTTGCTTGGTGGAAAAAGTTTTTCTGGAGCTTACTGGTCCGGGCTTTGAGGCTGCGGTACCTCAATAGTGTTGAGAGAACAGGTGGAGGTCTTGATAAAAGAGATATGATGACGTTCTGGTAAAGTGGTGGAGTTAAGAGAATTTAGAACTGCAGTGTTCTCAGAGGAAATGGATAGACTACAGATGGAACAATACTAAGTCTGATGTCAAGAACTTTGTCACTAAAGAATTTTGGGAAATCCTCACTTATAGACAGAGGCTTCTAAGCAGGAGGTGGGAATGGAGGAGGTGACAGAGTTTAACACAATAAAAAGTACCCTGGGATAATGACCGATTGTGTCAATAAGATCAGAAAAGTAGTGAGCCCGGGGATTTTTGACAGCCAGCTGGTATTTATCCAAGAGATCCTTCAGAATTTGAAATGAGGTCTGCAATTTATCCCGCTTCCACCTCTGCCCTGCCCTTCTGCATGCTCTCCTTACTTCTCTAGTATTGTTATTAAGCCTTGGTGTGGCCAGTGGCTTACGTTTTTTTTAAGCCATGACTCAGTGATAAAGAAGTGGTTTAGATTTCGGCACAAAATCTTGACAGATAAATGATTTGTTTAACAGCGATCTCATATTCAGTAGAATGCGTGTCAGCTCAGATGTCAGCAAACCCTCTTAATGAAAGAAATTAGCAAACTTTCCTTAAGGTAAGTAAGAGAATTAACATGGAGCAAGTGTTGAGATCAAGAGGCAGCTTGAACAAGAAAGTGGAAAGAAAGAGATAGAGAATGTGTAAAAGAGAGAGAGTGACAGAGGGAAATAATCATCACTCTTTAGGGTGACTGCAGTCCACCAAATTTCCCAATGCTGAGTTTTGATCCAGAAAGACTTGCAGACTGCTTTAAGCTGGGCTTTTTTTCCCAACAAGTTATCATCCTAGTGGGAAATTAAGGTAATGAGGGAGACAGGAAGAGAAGGAATGAATGATCAAGGGAGAGACAGACAGACAGACATGTTTTCGGCGATCGCACAAATACACACCAGGGGAGACAGGACTGAGAGAGAGCTGATAAAGTGCTGTTGTTCAGACTGTGCTCCTTAACAAATGTATCACTGTGCCTGACATACAGATGCAGCCACGGCTCTCCACAGTGACCACCTGTGACTTATACTGAGTAATCCTCCAAGCCAGTGTAAAGTGTGAAGGGAGCTAGTATGTACGTTGTGGCAAGTGATTCCATCAGACCTTACATATGGCAGTAAATAGCTCTGAGACACCTGGAATAGAAAGATTGGCAGAAGAGGCCACAGAGGATGCACAAGCCAGCGCATTCTTAGTGCCAGTCCCAAGCCCGGATAAATGGGGAGGGTTGCGTCAGGAAGGGCATGCGACATGAAACCTTTGCCAAATCAGATATGCAGATCATAAATCAGATTTCTATACCAGATCGGTTGAGGCCTGGTTTACCAATGACCACTGCCAGTACTGTTGACCAGCAGACTGCCAGGTGGAAACTATGCTACTGTTGTGTGAAGGAGGAGAGGGGGAAGGCATGTCCAAGGGCAGTGGGATAGGAGAAAGGGTAGGAGTGTGGAGGTGTGAGTCTTTGAATGTTGGCACTATGACTGGTAAACAGAGAGAGCTGGCTGATATGATGGAGAGAAGGAAGGTAGATATACTGTGTGTGCAAGAGACCAGGTGGAAGGGGAGTAAGGCCAGGAGCATCAGAGGTGGGTTCAACTTCTCATACCATGGTGCAGATGGGAGGTGAAATGGGGTAGGGGTAATTCTGAAGGAAGAGTATGTCAAGAGTGTGTTGGAGATGAAGAGTGTCAGACAGAGTGATGAGTATGAAGCTAGAAATCGAAGGTGTGATGATGAATGTTATCATGGCATATTCCCCACTAGTTGGGTGCAAGATGGAAGAGAAAAATAATTCTGAAGTGAGTTGGATGAAGTGGTGGAGAGTGTACCCAAGGAAGAGAGAGTGATGATTGCAGCGGACTTCAATGGCCATGTTGGTGAAGGGAACGGAGGTGATGGGTAGGTATGGAATCAAGGAGAGGAAGGTGGAAGGACAGATGACGGTGGATTTTGTGAAAAGGACGGAAATGGCCGTGGTAAATACATATTTTAAGAAAAGGGAGGAACACAGGGTGATGTATAAGAGTGAAGAAATGTGCACACAGGTGGACTATATCTTATGCAGGTGTTATACTCTGAAAGGGATTGGAGACTGCGAGGTGGTGACAGGGGAGAACATAACTAGGCAGCATCAGATGGTGACTTTGGAGATCAAGAACAGGAAGCAAGTGAAGGCAGAGTCAAGGATCAAATGGTGGAAGTTGAAGAAGGAAGACTGTTCCCAGGTTTCCGCTTCTGGTGTGGGAAGATGGCTGTGCGAATTTGTGTTTGCAGCGGCCTCACCCAGTGCCAGTGTCAGAACATGGTGGCGCGAATTCACATTTGCAGCGGCCTCACCCATTGCCGTCTATGCAGTGTCTGCGTCTAATTTTTGTCTTCGTTTGATGGCTGGGAGAGCTGGTGCTGGATCGGCTGGGAGAGCAGGGCATGCTAAGCTAACTGCTAGCCCATGCAGACCAGCAGTTCCGATAACACCGAGGGCGGTCTGGTGACAGCCCCACCTGGCATTGACTGAGATGTTTTTGATGTCGTCATGAGGAGTGCGGGGAGGTGTGTCAAGGGTGTCTGGCTGGGGGAGCTGGCGCTGGATCAGCTGGGAGAGCTTGATCTGCTTTGTCCGGTGGGCCCGGGGACCAAGGCCCTTGCCTGGAGCTGTGCCCAAGGAGGAAACGTCGAGGGCGTTCTGACAGTATGCAGAAGTGGAGTGGGCTAAGCTAACTGCTAGCCCATGCAGACCGGTGGTTCTGACAGTCATCCTGGCTGGCGTTTGCTCCCTTGGAGAGTGTGTTTTTTTGTTTTTGTTTGGATGTGTTAGTTTGGATATGTGTGTTCGTGTATGTTTTGGATGTGTTTTTGTCTTTGTGTTGTACTGCTGTGGGCTGGGGGAAACGGCATTTCATTTCATTTCATGTATGTAAGTGAAATGACAAATAAAGTGTCCCTGATTCCTGATTCCTGTTTTTTGGAGTTCGGGGAAGAGTTAATACAGGCACTGGGTAGTAGTGAAGAGTTGCCGGATGGTTTGGAAACTACTGCAGAAATAGTGAGAATCGGAATCAGAATACTTTATTCATCCCTGAGGGGAAATTGGGTTCTACTACAGACACTCGTGCTCTAGTAAGAAAAAAACTAAAAACTAACAAGATAACAAGAAAATAGAAACAAATAGAAACAAGAAAAACAGAAGAGAAACAGCTAGGGAAGGTACTTGGTGTGTCATCTGGACAGAAGAAGGAAGACAAGGAGACTTTGTGGTGGAATGAAGAAGTACAGCAAAGTATACAGAGGAGAGTGGTGAAGGCAGTGGAAAAGGCATATGGCGAGTTTTATGAGAGGTTAGACACTAAGTAAGGAGAAACGGACTTGTACCGATTGACTAGACAGAGGGACCGAGCTGGAAAGCATGTGCAGCAGGTTAGGGTGATGAAGTATAGAGATGGAAATGTGCTGACAAGCGAGGAGAGTGTGCTGAGAAGGTGGAACGAGTACTCTGAGGGGCTGATAAATGAAACAAGTGAGCAAAAGTGAAGGTTGGATGATGTGGGGATAGTGAATCAGGAAGTGCAGTGGATTAGCAAGGAGGAAGTGAGGGCAGCTATGAAGAGTGGAAAGGCGGTTGGTCTAGATGACATACCCGTGGAGGTATGGAGATGTTTAGGAGCGATGGCAGTAGGGGTTTTAACTAGATTGTTTAACACAATCTTGGAAAGTGAGAGGATGCCTGAGGAGTGGAGAAGAAGCATACTGGTACCAGTTTTAACACTAGAATGACCAGGATCACTCCTACCTAAACCGACCATGTGGTCGAAATGACCGCCGGTTTTTAAACTCTGTTCTGTCAAGATAAATAATTAATTGAGATATTAATGCATTGCATATGTTATTATGTCTGTTATGAAACTAACTGAAACCAAAATTAAACTTTTAACAACTTTTTATACTATCTTTCAAACAATTTAAAATGGCCGCTGTCCAATGCCTGTAAATACTGCAATGCATCGGTGGAAGTCATGGTGCATCTGTAACAGCGTCTGTAACCAGACATGTTGGCAATAATCAAAAATCAAATTTGGACTATTTCTCTGCACTAGAGAATGCTATTTTTTTTTCTAGGACAGAGAAAGGAAATTCACGAAGGAAATGATGCGACCAAAACACATCATAAATAGTGACATGACCCACATGATTACATGCAAATTACAAGACGGTCATGTTGACCATCCATGGTCATTTTAGGTAGAGCTTATCGTAACTTCATTTTTTTTGTGCAATTGATCTAAAACTAATTTTAATGCAATTTTAGGAGACTTCATGGAGCAGCAGGCGTATCTTTTTTTTCTCACAAAGTTATTAAACTTTGAAAATCCAAAATGGCCATAATGACCATCTTAGTCATTCTAGTGTTAAAGAATAAAGGTGATGTGCAGAGCTGTAGCAACTATGGGGGTCTAAAGTTGATCAGCCACAGCATGAAGATATGGGAAAGAGTAGTGGAAGATAGGTTAAAAGGAGAGGGGATGATCAGAGAGCGGTAGTATGGTTTCATGCCAGGAAAGAGCACCACAGATGCAATGTTTGCTATGAGTGTTGATAGAGAAGGTCAGAAGGAGTTACATTGTGGGGTTTTTTTTATTTAGAGAAAGCATATGACAGGATACCGAGAGAGGAGGTGTGGTATTGTATGAGGAAGTCGGGAGTGGCAGAGAAGTATATAGGAGTGGTGCAGCATATGTATGAAGGCAGTGTGACAATGGTGAGGTGTGTGGTAGGAGTGACAGATGGGTTCAAGGTGGAGGTGGGATTACATCAAGGACCGGCCCTGAGCCCTTTCTTGTTTAGAATGGTGATGGACAGGTTGACGGCAAGGTCAGGCAGGAGTCTCCATGGACTATGATGTTCATGGATGATACTGTGATCTGTAAAGAGAGTAGGGAGCAGGTTGAGGAGAGCCTGGAGAGGTTAAGTTATGCACTGGAGAGAAGCGGAATGAAAGTCAATAGGAGCAAGATGGAATACCTATGTGTGAATTAGAGGGAGGACAGTTGAATGGTGAGAATGCAAGGAGTAGCGGTGACGAAGGTGGATGAGTTTAATACTTGGGGTCAACTGTTCAATATAACAGTGAGTGTGGAAAAGAGGAGAAGAAGAGTGCAGGCAGGTTTGAGTGGATAGAGGAGAGTGTCAGGGGTGATTTGTCACAGAAGGGTACCAGCAAGAGTTAAAGGGAAGGTTTACAAGATGGTAATGAGACCAGCTATGTTGTGTGGTTTGGAGATGGTGATGCTGAAAAAACGACAGGAGGTGGAGCTGGACATGGCAGAGTTGAAGATGTCAAAATTTTATTGGGAGTGACAAAGATGGACAGGACTTAGAATGAGTATATTAGAGGACAGCTCAGGTTGGACAGTTTGGATACAAAGCAACAGAGGCAAGATTGAGATGGTTTGGACATGTCCAGAGGAGAGATGCTGGGTATATCAAAATCAGAATCATGTTAACTGGCCATGTAGGTTTGCACATACATGGAATTTGACTCCAGTTTCATGGCTCTCAGTGGGTACTTAACATAGAATAACAACACTACAACACAACAATCTTCAGATATATACACAAGGATTGACTTATACAGGTGAAACATGATGTGATAAAGGGCAATGGTGCAGAGAATATATCAGAGATGCTGAAATAGATGTTAGCAGGTTACTTACATACATGTCTGAGGTAGATGGACATGACAGAGTGCAGCAGTATACATACAATGTACAGTATATATAAAATGGTTGTATTTATTTGACAGTGTTAAGCATTCATTTGAATGACAGCCTGCAGAAAGAAACTGTTTTTATATCTGATTGTTTTGGGGTACAGTGCTCTGTAGCGCCTGCCAGAGGGGAGGAATTGGAACAGGTTGTGATCAGGGTGTGATGGGTCTGCAGTGTTGTTGCCTGCCCGTTTCCTGAGTCTGGAGGTGTATAAGTCCTGAATGGAGGGCAGGTTGGCACCAATGATTTTCTCTGCAGACGTTGTTGTCGGTCCCTGTCCAGTTTGGTGGCCAAACCAAACCAGACAGTGATGGATGTGCAGAAGACAGACTGGATTATTGCAGTGTAGAACTGAATCAACAGTTCCTGAGGCAGGTTGAATTTCTGTAGCTATATTGGGATATTTGGAGAAGGATGCTGAAGATGGAGTTGCCAGGCAAGAGAAAAGGAGGAAGTCCAAAGAGCAGGTTTATGGATATGATGAGGGAGGACATGCAGGTGGCTGGCGTGACAAAGTAAGATGCAAAGGAAAGGAAGAGATGGAAATGGATGATCTACTGTGGTGCCCCTAACAGGAGTAGCCAACAATAGTAGTAGTAGTAGGTAGAAGAGGCTCTTTTAGAGTATAAATAACTTTTAACTACCAAATCTTGCTCAAAGCTCAGATTGTATCCTGTAACTTGTGATGAATGGGGGAAAGAAGATTAGGTTTTTGTTGCATGAACATCTTAAGGTCCAACAGGCTTGCACTACATTCACTTTGCATGCATAGCACAAAAGCTTTGGTTTCCAATTGCCCGACCCGTCATTTGTGGGGATTATGTGCACTATAGATATGTCCATATAGAAAAGTTGCAGCATTGCCTGTGGATTTATTTGACTGTACGTAAAGTGTAATAAGCATTGGTTTGGGGTTTGTTTGCTAATTTTCATGAATGCTTGTGGGAGTGGGGATGTATAATGACTCAAGACACAATTCAGGGGCCTGGCACATAGCAGTTTGTTTGCCCATGTGCAAGCGCAAATCCATTAGGCGCATGGGTTAATATGCAAGTGTGTGTAAACTTAAGTAAGGTGGCGCATTTGTGCACAAGTACAAGTAAGGAGGTCTTTCTGTGAATGTGAAGTTGCCTGCTTGGAATTTAGTTGCTTGACACAGAGAAGATGAGCTGCTGGCTTCGTTACACCGAGAACGAGTTTTCATTATTGCCTTAAGCATGTGGTTGAAATCTATGGTTGGGAACATTAGTAAAACATCTAAAGCTGGAGAGAGAAAGAGCAGAAGTGTGGTGAAAGAAGGAAAAAATAAACATGAATCGGTCTAAGTTTTTTGGTGTGAGAGGTTGTACGTGTGTGCGCATGCTTGTGTGTGCTTGCACTGGTAAATGTGTAATAATATTTTGAAGTAATTGTGTATCCTCACCCACCGGCTCTGGGGGTGTAAAGACTTGACCCGGTGAAGCCTCATATTAAACAGGAGAACGATTCCCCAGACAGAGCATGGGTGGAAATCAGAGTGGAGAAAATTATGTTGTGTGAGGTCATGGCCTCTTTCTCCCATCACTGCCCATACAAAATTATTATCTACATTACAACTCATTCATTCTTCTTTTATTTTTTTTTTCTGTGAATCATACCTTACTCACATATTTTCCTATGAGTCGTTCCAACACAGCACACAATGTAATCAACGGGGCTCTGGCGTTTCTTGTTTCAGAGATAACACTGTTAAGGCTATTCTTTACACTACATCTGCTACAGTTGTCATCCTTTTTCTTACCTTAGGTATCCCTCCTAAGTGTTTGCATGCTAAGTAAAAGTCTGACTTTGCTGTGTTGGAAAAGGGTCAAATGTGCATGTGAACGCTTCACTTTTGAAAAACAGTTATGTTCCCGTTGGATGGAAAATGGTGGGTTACCCGCTCCGGGTTGGGGATGAAGTTTTTGCTTCAAGTGAAGGGGTTCAAGTATCTCGGGGTCTTGTTCACGAGTGAGGGTAGGATGGAGCGGGAGATTGACAGGCAGATTGGTGCAGCATCAGCAGTAATGTGGCTGTTGTATGTACCAGACCATTGTGATGAAGACGGAGCTGAGCTGGAAGGCAAAGCTCTCAATTTACCAGTCAGTCTTCATTCCAACCCTCACCCATGGTCATGAGCTTTGGGTAGTGACCGAAAGGGTTAGATTGCAGGTACAAGTGGCTGAAATTAGTTTCCTCCGCAGGGTGTCTGGGCTCAGCCTTAGAGATAGGGTGAGGAGCTCGGACATCCGGAGGGAGCTCGGAGTGGAGCCGCTACTCCTTCGCATCGAAAGGAGCCAATTGACGTAGTTCGGGCATCTGATCAGGATGCCCCCTGGGCGCCTTCCTTTGGAGGTTTACTGGGCACGGCCAACTGGGAGGAGACCCTGGGGTAGACCCAGAACTCGCTGGAGAGACTACATGTCCAATCTGGCTTGGGAATGCCTTGGGATCCCCTAGGAGGAGCTGGAGGGCGTTGCTGGGGAGAGGAACTTCTGGAGTGCCCTACTTAGCTTGCTGCCACCGTGACCCGACCCCGGAGAAGCGACTGAAGATGAATGAATGAATGAATGGATGGATGGATGCAAAGACATATGGATAATAGACAGACATATGGCAAACAGACTGAAAGACCAATAGACTGATAGATTTGCAATAGTGTATTTATCTGGGTGAATCATCCATCAATACTTGGTTCAGGATACACTCATTCGATGCCAGCTCACCATGTCAGTGGCTAGAATAGTGCATTGATAAATGTATAAGGCTGTACAGTAGCAGCATTATACAAATGCTAACAAAGATTGATCGAGTAGTTTTTTTTTATGGCTAATGCCTGGATGAGTGTAACACTTCAGACAGCTTATTTATTTTGTAAATTTTTCCCCTTCTTGTTCTTATCAGCTTGTGTATTTGATTGATGAGGATTGTCACTTCCTGTTCACTGCCAGAGATTCTTATTTATAAAAAGCAGAGGACCATGAAACTTGCCCTGGGAGCTGAGGCTTAGCCTCAAAGACGTCCAAAGCACTTGAGGTCTGTTTGAAACCTGGAAACCAAGCTTTTTTCCCCCACTTATTCTCACTGTGATGCAAGTGTCCAGCTGAGCACAGTTCACATTTGTCTCACAGAGTAAAATCAACCACACAAATCAATCTACTAGCAGCTTCGGATATTTGGAAGTATTCACGTGTGTCCCTGTGCATGCACATCCATATACAAAAAAAATAACAGCAAATCAACAAAGTTTTATGTGTGGTTGTTGAGAAAGTTGGACACAACATCCTGTGATCAATCACACACACACACACACACACACACACATAGTGTCAACAGCTTAGAGACCTTCCTTGAGCCATCTCTCTTGCATGCTGGAAATGTAATTTCCTCTGGATGTGCTTCAAAGCCACAGCAACATTAAGCCAGTAAACAGCACAAGGCTTTCTGAGGTGTGTTTGTGTGTGATGAAAGAGACACCGAGAGAGAGAAGGGATGAAAGAAGAAAAAAAAGCCAGACAGAAAGAAGAAGGAGCTCATATGTATGTGTTTTATGGGTATGGCATCGATAGATGTACTTGTCAGTTTCTCAAAAGGTCAAAAGGTATTGGATCAATGGTCTGTACCTGTGGGTGTGTGGGTGTGTGCGCATATGTTGCTCTGTGTCTGTGTGTCAGAGAGGATTTATCTTCAAATGTCAAGCCCCTGGCCCATATATTTGATCTCATTCATCACCCATACACACACACACACACACACGTGCGTGTGCGCACACACACATGTGCACACACGCGCACACACACACACACACACACACACACACACACACACACACACACACACACACACACACACACACACACACACACATCATTGGAAGAACAAACATGCTGTGTTGGTATGAATAATACATAGATCTTGCATTATTAAAGCACCTTGACTTAAGTGTGGATGGAGTGGAGCAGAGCTGTGCAAAACCCAGTAAACACTGCACATGGTAGAGCCTACCTTGACCTTAACACTTCTGCACCTACACTGGCTTTTAGGAAACATTAGTAACCATGTCAACATTAAAACGAGTTGTGTCAGATGAAAACACAAATTCTGCATTTTCCTGCTGCCAGACCATTTAAGTACTGGTTCAAAACTCATTGTTTTAGTGGAGTTTGGTCAGGTGCAGAATTGTGAGTCAGGTCTTTGTGCTAATTCAAGAGGAAGAGACTGGTCAGTGGTGGATATAGGGAGTCACCAAGGGTAAACCTAAGGAGACGATCACGATGATGAGTGTGATGATGATGATGGTGATAGTGATGGTGATTGGGAATAATTTGAAAGATTGGTTATCTCTGCCAGGCGGTAGCCGGGAGGGATTTATTTATTTGGTCGTGTGTGTGTGTGTGTGTGTGTGTGTGTGTGTGTGCGTGCGTGCGTGCGTGCGTGCGTGTGTGTGTGTGTGTCCGTGTGTGTGTCCATGGCTACTCTCAAACTATTGGACCTATCAGCCTAAAATATTTTGTGCACAGTTACGAGTGTATGATAAACAATCTCTCATGGTTGCAGTGATTAAAAACCTTTGAAAAACATTTGGTCTCGCCATTGCCACTCCCTCTCTCCATTCACCCTCTAGCTCGCTCGACCAGTGTTGCTCTTCATCGCTGCCCGATCCGAGTCAACAGTGCGCATGCACGACTCCCCACCATGTGGGAGTGGCATAGTCTCCGATGTTAACACTCCGCTCTAAAAATAAATTTTCAAGTGTAGGATTAATCAGAGTCACAACTGCAAATCATCTCAGTAGAAACAAAACATTTCCCATGACTGAGCTATGTTTTCTTATGTGTGCATGCGTGACTCACATCTATGGTTCAGTCAAAAGATGAGTCTTGAAAGTAAATGAGAAGTCGATCGTATTTCGTAAGCCAGCAAATCATTCACTGCTGATCCAGCACAGGAGAACTGGAGTAACCAAAAAATAATTCATCTTATTCAGCTCGCCACTACACGGAAGGGCCATAGTCTTCAATCTTAAAACCCCGCTTATAAAAATACAATGTCAAGAGTAGGATTAATCACAGTCGCAGCCGGAAATCATCTTGGTAGCTCCTATAAAACATTTCATTTATTTTGTTTGTGGCTCTGCCTACTTTCAACCACTCCATGAGACATTTGGATCCTTTTAATTAATTGGTTGGTTAATTGGTTTAATGGCTATGGTTTGCATATTGTATGGATTTTTACCCGATCATCAATTACTGCACTGGTGAGACCCATGAGGACTCAACCTTCAAATGATGGAGCTATTGGGTAATTGGAGCTAACTCTCTTTTCTATGATCATCTATCAACCGGTTTACTATCACTATGCCTTGCGAGGACTGCCTAAAAACAACAAATGACATTACTAACCCTTCCTTTCTCTCTGACTTCTCTGATTTTCTGACCCAGCTATGTGCCATCTCACCTTCCGTTCTCCTCCTGGGTGATTTTAATATCCACACTGACAACACTGACTGTAAATCTGCCATAGAATTCTTGGAACTGCTACAATGCTTCAACATCACACAACATATCAACTCCCCACTCCCAGCCATGGCCACATCCTGGATTTAGTCTGCTCCACTGGTCTCACAATACATCAACTCTCCAGCCTTGACCTCAATATCTTTGACCACCTCGCAATCACCATGGACATTGACATCCCCATCCCAAAAGTCAAACACATAATATCCTTCAGAAATCGCAAAGCTATCTCCCCTTAACTCTTTCTGCCTCTCTTGCCAGTAAAATGTCTGCCTCCCCTCCCCTGCTGTCTGATCATCCCTCTGAAATCATCAATTATCATACTGACTCACTCGCCTCCTGTCTTGATCAGCTGGCCCCCATCAAACCAAAATAGTTTAATTCATGCACTCGGCTCCCTGGTGTACTCCTGAACTCAGTCAGATGTAATCCTGTAAGTGCCAGCTCAACGGACTGCAAGAAAACTGGTTTAACAGAGCATCTCCAAGCCTACACAGACTACCGTCAACAATACAAAGATGCTCTCATCACAGCCCGGTCCACCTACTACTCTCACCTCATACACTCTGGCTACACCAACCCCAAACTTCTCTTTTCCACATTAAACAAACTTCCCAAACCCAGTGACAATACCTCCAGTTCCTTCACGGCAAACAAGTGCAACTCCTCCCTTTCATTTTTCCAAACTACAATATCATGAAAACCATGACGGTTAAACTCATTTGAAGTCTTTTAAGAACGGCTTTGAAATTATGATAGCCTGATCTCTGTCATTTCATATTAGACTTGGTTGCTTTCGTGCGAGGGTCCACCAAGGAGGCACATCCACAGACTGACAGGCAAAACTCGTTTATTAGGTAGATTTTTTTTTGGCTTGAGCGCCGCATATTAACACCTTTTTTTTCCATATTTCATGTTCAGTCAACTTGGGCACTGCGCAAAATCTGATAATAGCAGGAAAAACGCTGGTTTTTCTGGGGGCGTCTGGGTGGTTTGGCAGTCTGTTCCATTGCCTACCAACACAGGGATCGCCGGTTCGAATCCCCGTGTTATCTCCGGCTTGGTCGGGTCTCCCGGATGTGGGTATGTGTCCTGGTCATCGCACTAGCGCCTCCTCTGGTCGATCGGGGCGCCTGTTCGGGAGGGGGGGGGACTAGGGGGAATAGCGTGATCCTCCCTCACGCTACGTACCCCTGGTGAAACTCCTCACTGTCAGGTGAAAAGAAGGGGCTGGTGACTCCACATGTATCGGAGGAGGCATGTGGTAGCCTGCAGCCCTCCCCGGATCGACCGGGATGGCTCTGAAGAGTGGGATAATTAGCCGGATACAACCGGGGGGAGGGGTGTAGATAGACAAATAAATAAATAAATAAAGGAAGGAAGGAAGGAAGGAAGGAAGGAAGGAAGATACATCTGACTATACCATGAGGTTTTCAAAAAGGAGACGTGGTTTTTGAAGGCTTTAACACCTCAGTGGACTGTGTTGAAGCCCAGCAAGAAGATTCAGCAAAGTGGCAAGTTTCTCAAAGCTCAAGCAATCATTAAAGATTTTGTTTGTATGATTGGAAGTGACGCCTGGCAATGTTTTAATGAGGTCTGATTTCAAAAGAGGCAAAGCTGTCCTTTAAGTCCTTTCTGAACTCTCGTTGCCTCCTTCACTTTTTTCTGTCACTTAAAACTGGTTTGTGTCACACTACACTAAAGTCTAGCCAGGCACACTGTCTCACAACCTGCTCCAAGTCTTCATCCAGCTGTTCAGCTCAATATAGCCCATGCTTATTAATTAAAGGTTTCCCTGACGCTGCTGTCACTCTCAGCCCGGTCACCCACCGGTCTGTGACCAAGACAACAGCAGCTGAGTTGTGGTGCAAAATGGGGGGTGGGAGTACTGAGAGGGGAGACTGAGACAAGAGAGGCTGCTGCTCATAAGGCACATGTCTCCTACCCCCGCCTACTGCTTGCCTCTCTCCCATCCATTTCTCTGGCAGCTGTGCCAATCTGCAGCACTCCGAACCCCCGCCCCTCTCTCACTTCCTCTCTCACCCCCCCCGCCACTTCTTTCATCCCTTCTTGCTCTTCGTCTTTGTTTCCTAGCCTTCACCCATCAGCCCATCCCTCTCTTATGGCACTGCTCCACAATCCATCATTCCTTCTCTCTGCCCCCTCCCCACACACACACAAAACCCTCAAGCGCCCATTGTGCTTCTCCTTTTCTTTTTTTACTCATACTGCAGAGGGCTGTGTCCATCACACACCTCGCAGTTTGGCTGCAGTTGTCCCCAAACAGTTAGCTAATGACACATTTCTATTTTTGTGAATAGTGTATACATGAAACAATGAAAGATAAAAACAAACAAATACGCAGTAATAACAAGGGTTTTTCTGTTTATAGGTATTACAATGATGTAGTAAAATGTTGACTATAAAATATATTGTTATATTTTATATAGTTGAAAAAATTAAGATTCACAGTGACTTAAGGGATATATTGGCAAAAAAATATATATTGTTATCAATTTTTACATTTTTACCTGAAGATGATTGTACTACACAGGAGTATTGTCCTTTGAAATCGCCATTGACTTGTTTACGACAGTGGTTGGTTTTGTGATACCTAGAAAATTATTTGCATTCCCAGCAAGGTTTTTGAAATCTACAATAGAAGTCACTGTAATCTATAGGAAGGAAAACGTGTAGTAGTAGATCTGCACACACACACAAAAAAGCAATGACTGACAGTGCCCAAAAAAGAAACCTACTTGTCTGCAGAAATACCCCAAAAAATAAAAAATGATGTGCGTTAAGTAACTTTTGCGATTTTATCCTGGTGGACTCGCTATTTTGATAATCGGGATGCCACATAGCCACAAAATAGCGGGAGGAGACAAAATCAGCAGATTATTTATATCACTGTCTGGCACGCTGCCCAATTTTAGGGTGCTGCAGTTCATTTCCAAATAGGGAAAGGGCTATTTTGGTGATTGATCCTGTTGAAATGACTCAGAGTCCGCTCCCTTCGTGTCTCTTTGATGATCTGCAGCACAAACAGCCTGTGTGTGTAATTAGTCTGGCCAACAGGCCTCTCTGATGCTGATGCCCTTTCTTTTTAATGGAGATAGCTGGAAAAATGCACACGCTGCAAATGATGGCTTCAAAGACAAGCCTGTGTGTTCGGCTGTGTACGTCTCTCTGTCTGGCTTTGTCAACCTTTCTTTCTGTTAACTAGTGAATATTTTTTATGTTTGCTTGTGTGTGTGTGTGTGTGTGTGTGTGTGTGTGTGTGTGTGTGTGTGTGTGTGTGTGTGTGTGTGTGTGTGTGTGTGTTTTACACACCCATTTCCCATGTGTGTCTGCCTCCCCAGGTAAAGGAGACCTCATTGGCTCGGACTCCCTGACCAAGGAGCAGGTGATAAAGACCAACGCCAACGTCAAGGCTCTGACCTACTGTGACTTGCAATACATCAGCCTTAAGGGTCTCCGCGAGGTCCTCCGACTCTACCCCGAGTATGCGCAGAAGTTCATCAGTGAGATACAGCACGACCTCACGTACAACCTGAGAGAAGGACACAACTCCGATGTAAGTGCATAGTCTCAGAACATGCTGCACTGTGTATTTCTAATACAAACATCCATCCATCCATCCATCCATCCATACATCCATCTATCCATTATTCCTAGGTGTGAATGTGTGTGTGTGTGTGTGTGTGTTGGCCCTGTGATGGACTGGCGGCCTGTCCAGAGTGTCTCCCTGCCTGCCGCCCAGTGACTGCTGGGATAGGCTCCAGCATCCTGTGACCCTGAGTAAAGATAAGCGGTTTGGATAGTGAATGAATGAATATGGTAAGGTTGCTGCCACTACCTGGGTTCCCCGGCACAGAGACGGGGACACTGATCATCAATGAGGACACAGCAACCCATTTATTAAAACAATGCCTTAAAAACACCAGAGTTAAAACCCGTGTAAAAAGACTAAAACCAAACATTCATTCTAGTCTTTTGGTGTCCGCATTTGGGGTGTGGAACCAATTTATCCATCCTGAGTTAACTGCCACACAATGTTCTGCTGTATGAGCTCAGAGCTGGTGCTTGAAGTCAAACCCAAACCCAAATCCCCTCCCCATCTACCATGAAGTCAACGTTCACACGAGTGGGCACAACCACACCCTCACACAGTCTCAACGACGTACACGCACACACACACAAACTCGGGTGCACACACAGACACATATTACAATTAGACAATATTAGCCTTGGAGTGCTTTTCTCATCTGCTGCCAACACACACATACACACACACACACACACACACACACACACACACACACACACACACACACACACACACACACACACACACACACACACTCTCTCTCTCTCTCTCTCCCTCTCTCTCTCTCTCTCTCTCCCTCTCTCTCTGGCTCAGGCTGTGGCTTGCAGCAGGAGCAGCAGTGTGTAAAACAAAGAGACAGGAATAGCTGTGTGCTGCTGTTTGAAGCCATCCCTGTTGCTAAGAATAGCACAGGGGGAGGCAGGGGCTCTCCCTGACTGGCTGTGTCCCCCGCAGCCGCTGCTAAGATTGGATCCTGCCAGATATAAATAGCTTAGCCAGCTGAAAGGGAACGAGAGAGAGGAGGAGAGACAAAAGGGAGGGGGGGGGCACGTCTCTCTCTCTCTCTCTCTCTCCCTTGCTTTCTGCTGCAGTGCTGCTTGCTTCCTAGGGGCATGACACACATACTGCAGAATGTGGTAATGACTGCACTGTGTGGCTGTGTTCGCAGATGTTTTTTGTGCATGTTAGATAGACGCACATGTGTAAGTTCGCACAAATGGGAATGTCTGCAACAGCTACTGGGTGTTCGGCACAGATGTCCAAACTGGTTATGTATGCAAATCCGTTTGATACCAGCAGCTGTGTGTGTGTGTGTGTGTGTGTGTGTGTGTGTGTGTGTGTGTGTGTGTGTGTGTGTGTGTGTGTGTGTGTGTTGTCATCACATTGCAACAGTGAGTGCAGTGAGCCAAAACCAATGAAAGGTAGAAAAAAACCCTATAAAAATTAGATCCCTTGTTCCTTAGTAAACAAACACTGTAAAAGAAACTCCTCAGAGAGAAAATGGAGATGGGTAAAAGTTAAAGAAACACTGCGCAGGCCCAAAGAATCCAGATACGGAGAGGAAGGCACAGAAGAAGAAGAGGAGGAAAGCAAGTAGCTTGTAGATTAGAGGAGGAAGAGGAGATGTATTGAGCAGCAGGGAAGGTAGCTGAGGATATCACATTAACAAAACAAAAAAAAAGCAAATATATGATCTAAGTGACGGTTGGACTCGTCACTGTCCCTCCCTGCAGATTCAGAGCTTACTGACTGACCGGCGTGTCCCCGGGAGCCTTTTTTTGGGGGGGGGGGCAATTGGGGAGGGGGGCAGACACAATGTGCCAGAGCAACCAGTCAACCCAGTCCACTGTGCAGTGCTACAAAGAGTGAGGAGGGTTATGGCACATTATGTTCCCCCATGTTCGTGTGCTCCCCTCCCTCTCTGCATCAGAAACATTGCAGACACGTTGTGTGTGTTAATAATTTTAGCAACAGCAGGGAAAGTGCCATTTTGTTATAGTTATGTGCCCAAGAGCACACACTCATGCAGACGCATCTGCACACACCCTCAAGCATGCCCAAGCCTTCACACCAACACGCACACACTACACACAGATGCACACAAGTATACTCTGTTAAATGAAAAACGTGTGAGGATAATTGATGGCAATTAAAACCGCAACCATGGGCTCTTGTTCACTGTATCCCCCCCATTTCAAGCGTGCTGTCCAGCACCCACTGTGATGGAAGCCATAGACTGGCACATAAAGCGTGAGTCCATGACATATACAGAGGGTGAATGTCAACCTGTATTCGACGGCACGCACACATGCAGACTGGCACTCGTTCGCATGCGGCGATGCAGCACGTGCACAACACATCACACCCACGCATCACGGCGCACTCCTTGATTTCCTCTGGCGCGGTGAGCTAAGATTAGAAAGCGAGAGCTAAAAATAAGTCGACCGGCACGCGGGGAAAACAGGGTTGACTGGGTGGAGTGTAGCGGGGAGGAGGGCAGAGAGAAAGAGAGGGGGGAAATAAAGAGAAAATGCTGAGCAGGCAGGGGTGCCAGTTAGAGAGAGACTTTAAATCAGATAGGGGAGCAAAGGGAGGGCAAGCCTCAGAGAGAGAGAGCAGGGCAACAGCGGGGAAGTGGTGGGGCGTTGGCTTGGTCACATGTTGAGGTACGAGGCGCGTCCATCAGTCACTGTAACAGCCTGTCTATGTAAAGGACTCGGCCTACGTGATGTGATTTTTGAAGCCAGTACAGGAAAATGACTAGATGTGACTGCTAATTTTAGCAACAGTGGCATCATTTACAAGCTTGGAAATGTAATCAGTTTGTCTCATCATGTAGGCAAGATTCACACGTGCACGCACGCGTGCGCACGCACGCACACACACACACACACCGTGATAAAAAAATCGTTCTTTGCTGAGAAGAGAGCTCTTAGGAGAGCTCATTGTCAGAAAAAACAACCCCTTCTTCTGAAAGGTATTTATTTTTGGAAAAGTCACTGACCCAGCAGCAACATTGAGGACAGTTTGAATTATTGATATTTACGAGCACGGGGCGGCAGGAACGGGGCGAGGGCCGAGAGGCGTGTGTTAGTGATGGCAGACGGCGGTATTGAAACCGTGAGACACAGCAATCTGTTCAGCCCGGCCGACCCAACGTCGTTTACAGCAGGGAGATGAAAGCGGCGATTTAAAAAACAGATCCGTCGCAGCTCCGTGTTGTTTATGAAGCACTTATCTCACATTCCTCGTTTCTACACCATCCATGGAAAGTCTTGCTGAACATTTTGTTGCATGTCGTTCCCAAGGTGTAACCTTTGACCTCCTTGCTGTTGGTCAGTATTGTTAACGCAGGTGCTCCACTGTTTGAAGTTTACATTGTAGCACATTTGAGATGAAAGCTCCGGCCAAAGTTAAGTATTGTCAGGGGAGGAAGCATACTGAATCGATGGGATATTAAACTTTTTAAGTTTGCTGGTATAGCGCTGTTAAATATTGTGTTTGTCTGCCTCCTACAGGTCTTAGGCTGTAAATACACCAGCCAACAGCACTTTTTTTTAGGGGGGGGGGGATTTTCTCCCCTTTTCTCCCCAATTGTACTTGGCCAATTAGCCCACTCTCCCGAGCTATCTAGGTCGCTGCTCCACCCCCTCTGCCGATCCGGGGAGGGTTGCAGACTACCACATGTCTCCTCCGATACATGTGGAGTCGCCGGCCACTTCTTTTCACCTGACAGTGAGGAGTTTCGCCAGGGGGACGTAGCGCGTGGGGGGATCACACTATCCCCCCCAGTTCCCCCTCCCCACTGAACAGGCGCCCCGACCAACCACAGGAGGCGCTAGTGCAGCGACCGGGACGCATACCCACATCCGGCTTCCCACCTGCAGACACGGCCAGTTCTGTCTGTAGGGACGCTCGACTATGCCGGAGGAAACACAGGGATTCGAACCGACAATCCTTGTGTTGGGAGGCAGTGGAATAGACCGCTACGTTACCCGGACGCCCCGACAATACATGTTGACTTTACTCAATCTGTTGATTGCCCTCTGTCTCTCTCTCCCTCGCTGTCTCTCTCTCTCAGGTGGACTGGGAGAGTAACGGTGGCTTGGTGAAAAAGCTCCCGTCTATAAGGGAGGATGAAGAAGGTGATGAGGAGCAGAGCTCGGTGTCCTGTGCTCCCCGCTCTCCACTCCGTCTTAGCAGGGGTCTCAACTCCCCTCTGCGCTCCCCCCTCTTGCCCCCCAGGCCTTTCCGCGCCCCTTCGGACCCCTCCCGTCCAGCCACCCTCCAGATACCAGTGGTCAGCTTCAGTAGTGCACCCCCTGAACTCAGTCCCAGGTAACGCATGCACACACGCACACATGCATATGCACACACAGAGGTTGGTAATGCCCAGTGAGACATCCAGGAGGTCAGAGAGACAAGGAGACAGGGCTGATCGTTTAGTCGAGTGCAACAAAACAGCATTCAATCAGAAATCTCGATGACTCTTACAGCTACTATTATTTTAGCTTTCCTGAACAATAACATTGCCAGAAAATACCCCCCCACCCACATTTCTGCATTCAAACACAGGGGCAGGGCCAGTCGTTGTTCTTGTTTTGTGACGACTTTTCCCTGAAATGACTTGGCTTACATTCACCGCCCTCAACAAGCTATGCAGAAATTGCTGCGAATTCTTTTGAGGACGTTTGAAAATGGCGGCTGTCAGCAAATGTGTATCAGCTTTACCTTCCTATCTGAATATGACTTCCTCGCTCTCATTTGTTGTTATTCGCATTACTGAATGATAGAAGTTTGGTCGAGGATTCAGAAAGAATTGGACACAATATGATGAACCCTCCAACTTGGTCATTTGGCAGCTGTGACAGCCAATAAGAAATATGTATTATGCAGTCACAGGGGGCTGGGGTTGAAAAGTGCATGGATTTAGTAAATTGCAGCTATGTGTGAGTATATGTATAAGAAAATTTGTGAATTAGGAGACTTGCAGTTGACTAATATACCAGTGTCCCGACACCCTGGTTCAGGGTCCCAAAGCCTGGTCATCGTAGGAAGTGTAATTGGCAGCAGTCCTGGATGGGGAGCTGGCAGGGGTATTCTGTGGAGGGGTGCCTATATAGCCACAGCGGGATCTGGGGTAAATGGCATGGGCCACCAAGTACATCCAGCTTCAGCCTGCAGTATGGGGTGAAGCTACACATGTCGGGCAACGCTACACATGGGGTGGGGCTCACCCAGGTTAAGGTTAAGGTTGGGGGTGTAGCCCCGCCTCATACGTGTAGCCCCGCCTTGTTCTGCGGGCTTCAGCCGGGACCTACTCTGAGCCACCGTAAATGACACATTCCCTCAGAGAAACCTGCGGTTGAAAAGATGCGAACGGCAACTCCACAGTTATTTGAAGACATATGAAAGTCTACGCCTTCCCCAACCATCATGGGGGGGGGGGTCAAGCAATGGGGGAACCTCAAGAGAACAGGGAATTGGACATGTCATGTTGAGAAAACGAGGAGCAGAGAATAGAGAAGAAACAGAAAATTAATTGTGCATTCATGTGTTGAGTTGAAAAACATTCGCACTGTGGGGCTGGGATTTTTTCTTATTAATGTTTGCACTCTGGCTGCCAAGCAAACAGAAATGTAACCACGGTGGCCCAGTGGTCAGCACTGTTGGCTCGCAGCAAGAAGGTCCTGGGTTCAAACCCCAGACCATCCCAGGTCCTTTCTGTGTGGAGTTTGCATGTTCTCCCCATGTCTGTGTGGGTTTCCTCCGGGTGCTCTGGTTTCCTCCCACCATCAAAAAGACATGCATGTTAGGGGTAATACTCCTGTCTGTGCCCCTGAGCAAGGCAATGGAAAGAAGAACTAGAGTTGGTCCCCGGGCGCTGCAGCTGCCCACTGCTCCTATACAATAGGATGGGTTAAATGCAGAGAACACATTCGTTGTAAGAATACAATGTCAAATAAAGTGGCTTTCTAGAAATCCAAAGTGCCATATTAGACAATCTAATCTGGTCAATAACCCACTGCGCTTCTCTCGAGTTCAAAAAAAAGGCAGCCCCCCCCCCCATTTAATATGCATTTGCTTTTCATCCTCCTTTTACTTGTCCCTCCCTTTTCACCGTCTCTCCCTCTGCACATCATCAATCACCTCTTTGCTTTCTGATTAGATTTGTGGACGGCATTGAAACAGAGAGCAATTCCAACTCATCCCAGAAGTTTGAGTTCAGCCCCAGTATTTCACCTGCTGCCCCGCCATCCCCATCCCCAGGTAACAAACACACACGGACGCACACACACCCACAGGATTGTTTTGACAGGAAGGTGAACTCTGTATGTGTGTCCGTCCGTGTGTATACACAGGGATCCGGGAGCAGTCAGAGATCAGGCAGAGTGTGTCTAAACTGACTGAAGAGGTGAGTGTGGCTTAAGGTTTAGTAATACACAAACAACCGTGTATTTTCCATGAGAGCTCAAGGCTCTACTTCACACTTCGATATGACCAGACAGACAGGAGCACAAGATAGATTAATGGTATTGCAGTAAATGAAGGTTATCAGACTGAATCGGTACTCTTTATATACAAACATACATGTACTTTGTTCCAGGCTGTGTTTTGAATTGCTATTCAGCATTTGTATGTCATTCTTATCTGGTTTTCCAGTGTTTGGTTTCAGTGTGTTAATTCTCACCATGCAGATGAACAGTCTCTCCAAACAAGTCTCCCAGCTCAGTCAGGAGCTGCAGGATATGACACGCCTTCTTAAGCCCCTTCTACAAGCAGCACCGCAGCCAATGCTAACAACCTTGACGCCAACTTTAACCTCGATGGCCAGCAGCACGAGCCAATTGCCCACAGCCACCCACATCACAGTCCTGCCTGCTGCCCTGCCGTGCTCCCATCAGAGAACTGAGACTTGCTTTCTATTGGACAGCGGAGACATGGGGGGGGAGGACTTGCCTGGATGCCTTCTCCCTACTCCTCATTCACCACAAAGGCCTACTGCTGCTCTTCCAGCACAGCCGCCGCCACCAGCGCCGCCCCGGCCCAACTCCCCGGGGAGTGTCAACAGCCACGCCCACTCCAACCCGTCTTTGCCCGGGGAAGATATGGAAGGATCTCCAAGCCCGAGGAGCCTTCATACCTCCTCCAGCAATGGGACACTTTTCCCATCGCTTCACGATCAGCCGCCACTGGCCTCGCACTCTCTGTCACCGTCTCTCTCCTTCTCCATGTCTCTCTCCTCCTCCCCTTCTCTTTCACCCTGCCGGGGCACCTGTCTGCTGCCCCGGACTGGCATGAGCCACACCGGCCGAGGTCTGCCCCCGCCGCCACCTTCCCAGGACACCCCACCTCCCCTGACCTCGCATTGCTCAGCTCCCCCATCCCTGACCTCCTCACCGGGAGGTCGCAGACCCAAAATTTTGTACCCCTGTTCTTCATCTTCTTCTTTTTCTTCCCCATTCACTCCGCCCACCTCTTCCCCCCATCCCTCCGCCCTCTCCCTCCCATTTTTTCTGGACTCAGTGAGGGAGAGGAACAGGATGGAAGGCGATCGGGATCCTTTCTGGTCCACCCTCCGGCCCAACAATGGGGATGCCAGACCCAGGGCAGGAACCCAGGAGCTGGAGATGCAGGAGTGGATAGAAGAAGGTGGGGTGGTGGTGGAGGGGAAGTCCTCCCCGGAGCACATCGGTTTCATTGACGAGGAAGGAGCAGCTTTATAAAAGAGAGGAGCTAAGTGAAAGCGGGAGAGAGAGAGAGAGAGAACAAAAAGACGAGAGAGGGAACACAAGGCCATGGGGTGTGTTGGCCTAATGGACAAGATGAAGAAGCGAATGAGAAAGAAGAGAGAGGGCGCCATTTACAGTCAGAAAGTCAGACACGGACCCATGTAGAAAGGCAGACAGACAGCACAGGTGTAAGACTAAATAAGACAGCTGTCAAGTCAGCTCCATCAGCATGAAAGTCACTCCTTTCTCTGCTGCAAAGGCCAAACACAGAACTACAACACCACAAATTGTCTTACAACTTCAACCCCGTCATAGCGTCGATCTGTCTTGTACAGCTGTTGGGACATTCACAGAACTGTGGCTTAATTTCTCTCCAACAGGAACTGAATTACAAAGAGAACATTTACCTTGTGAGCTGCAGGCTGGTTTAGCTCAAGTCAAACAATTGAACATCTATCAGAATACTGTTATTAACCCAACAAATGTCCCAGCAGCCTTTCTCCTCTAAGGGCAGGCATCAATGTATATCTCAGCGGGGGGAAAGGCGTTTTTACCGAAGCCAGTTTTTCCGACCCACTCCATGCGGACTGGGAATGTAAACTCCTTAATCATCTTTGATCAAGTCATTTCATTGCTTGGAAATCATGTCGACTCTGTCAATTGGGCTACCCGTTTACAAGGGTTAGAAATATCTGCCTCGAAAGATGTCAGTGGTAATTGTTACTGACATCAAACTTCAAATCTCTCCAGACACATACACATCAACGAACTGGTTTCTTTACACAGGCTAACACAGAGACCCCATCTGCAGCCAAATACCTAAGCACGTTCTGAGTCCTGGCAGAGCCCTCCGTATTTGGTTTCCCTTCAGGGCCCTAAAGTACCCTTTTAAGTGCACAATCCAGTCAATACACAATCAAGCAAAGGACCGGAAATGCTCCATGTCAAATAAGGAGAGTCACGGTGGACCTGGCTCTATATCTGAGCCAGAGGTAGACTTAGTGTGCCAAAGAGAAAGGCTAAATGTAAACAAAAAAAGTGGGAGGAAATCACAAAAAACCGAAGTCATAGACAGCACTCTTCTAGAAGTTTATCACCATCTATGACTTTTTACTACCAGCCTATTAGATTGTACAGCAAGGACAATTTTCATATCACCCCCAAGCTTTAGCCATTCAACCATTCGTGCCTTCTACATAAAAAACAAACTTCCCTACAATCGTCTACCTATACAGGCAAGCATTTTATCCCAATTGACGTAAAAAGCCATTAACTTCACCCGTGGAGAACACTGCACCTTTATTTAAAATATAACTAATATATTTATGTATTTATTTTTACTGACGATCGAGGAAGTGTTGAGGGAAATATACTGTGTGTTTCCGGAAGGCCCAGCATGTGTGTCATCTGCCGAGCGAGGGGTGTGTCCCAAGTTTTACCAACTACACTCAACCCCAAAAACCGGAGGCATTCCAGCCTGGGCGAGGCCTTTTGCTTTTCTATGTAGCACGCACAGACATACCCACGATTATAGACCTCATTTCGAATGCACGCAGATACAGACCATCATTGCCACCTGCGACCCTTTCCTCAGCCATTGAGTTGAATGCTGGTGCAAGACAACAGACAAACTCCAAAACTCTCCCAACACCCAGGAAGCATAAAGGTCTGAGGACGCCGAGTAAGGCACTACCTTGTGCTGGACTTTATCCCTCGCGATATTTGTAACATAGACAGTCAGATTTCTGGATTCTATTTTCTGTAATTGGAGCGGGAGGAAGGGTGGGAGGGCTTTTGCGGCTGGACATTTTCACACTAAAAATAAAAAACATATATACACACACACACAAGGATTCACGGAGCAGACTTCCCACTGAGGGAATTGAACTTTTAATCTGTCAGTTTCTATGGTATTGGGTGAGGGTGGGGGCTCATTAAATGCATGTCACAGATATTTGCATGAGGAATGTGCCTGCTTCAAAGCTATGACGGGCCAGGGGTAGGGAAGTAGACAAGCTGCCCATCCCTACTAGAGGCTGTTGGGCTTCAAATGTATTTTATTAATGACTGCTGTTACATAAACTTTACCAGGAATACATACTGTAAGACAATAAAGAAGTGTTGTTTTGTAATACGTCAGAGTCCTGTGCCGTCACTAGGCCTTTGTACCGGGTATTTCAATGCAGCAGCCGCCTCGGCAGGCACAGCCTCCAGTCTGTGTCTTAAACTTCTTGTAACTTTGTGTACTTCACTTAAATTTTGCTAATCTTCGTTCAGAAAAGTTAACCTGAAAGATGATTGTAGTTTTATTAAGCCATATATGACCCTCTGCCAGGTTCCGGACTGATTTGTTAAATGAGACAATGGTGGAAGTGCCAGTACAGCAAACCCAGCTTCCCAGCCTTCAGTGAAATAAGACAGACAACACAGGCGGAGTTCCTTCTTTCAGGTCTGCATATATTTCAATGGTAACATTCATTCTATCAGTTTCAACAAGTTTTGAAATGTCAAGGAATAACAGTCTAGAAAGATCCCGGGGTGTGGGGGTCATATGGTCGAGGTATGAAACATACTGTGACATTTTATTCTGCTGTGGTGGTTCCACTTGGTGCCTTACAGGCCAACTTCAATCACTCTTCCTTTATTTCCTGTACCCTGTCTGTCCTTGCATTCTATTCAAAAGACAGTGGAGAGATGAGGGGAGGCAATGTCCAAGCTTAGGGTCACTTTGATGCCTTTTGACAAGCAGACATAGACAGGGGATGAAGAATGTGGGAAAAGTTAATTTTAGGTCTATAGAGGTGTCAGGATACATGCATCCTGTGTTCTTCCTCTTTCCAATGTTGTGTAAATCTGTACACCTCTGGTACCCAGCTCATTTGAAAGGGTCAGGCCAATGTAATTACTATCAGCACGAGAACCACATTTCCCATTGGGATTATAAAGATGTTGGACTGAACAGTCCTGTGATACTATGCTTCAGTAAGTGGCTGACCTTAAAGTGAAATAAAAAAGGTGCACTTGGGAGTAGTGGTGTGGACAAAGAAAAGACACAGAAATGACTGCTGATTTTTCCTTAATCACCTCTATAGATCATGTTCAAGTCCGGTACATAATGGTGTCACACTGCGGTGGATTTAGTTTACTGAACTAAGACATAGGGAGACATTGGAACGAAAATCAAACAGAGGGTGGTGGTGGGGTGGGGCAATAAAAATCCAAAAAATAGATTTATATGTTTATATTTATATATATTTACGAGGTATGTATCCACAAAAAAAAGAAAACACCAAAGTTCAAAATAAGCATTCTGGGTTTTTTTTCTCCAAACGTGTCCTTTCTTGTGACTTCTTAAAATAACATTAATATTAAGAGCAATATCATTAATGAATAATTAATTAGCAAAATAAAACCAGGAAGCTTTTCTCTCCCACAGCCCTGCTCGCGTGTCAAACCTTGTAGTCCGATTCCCTAAAACCAAGTCTCTGCTGTCAGGAGTCCAAAAGCACCAAGGCCTCCAGGCCACACGGTGGCGCTAATCAGGGTGCTGCACTCAAAAGAAAAAAATCTTCACAACAAGTCCCAGAAAAAAAAAATCCAATTCACCTTTGCACTGGAAAAACAACAGAAGCTGACACCCACGAGCCACCCCCTTAACCATTTGTTCCCCCCGAACAACAACCATCGTCTCAAAGCCGATGTCTGGAGTAAGAGGAACTGGGGAGGCTGGATCGGGAGGGGGTGCACAAGGGGGTCAGAGGTGAGGGGAGGCCCATCACAGTTCAAAAAAGGTGTCTTTGTGCAACAAACAAAATCTTAAGATTAAATAATAACAAAAGAAAGAAAACCAATGGCAGGTATCCTCCCAAAAAAATGTTATTTAGGCTGGCAATGGGGAATCCCTCCCCTCTGTGGTCATGCTAGGTACTGCTGCATTGCCGTCTTTGCCCTGGAAAGGAGAGATACGGAGATGACAGGGGGCGGAAAAGCCAGTATACGCCATTCAGTAAATCAACGAGTTATGTGTGCATGTTTTCTGCCTGTTCCACGGCCCACCTGTCACAGAGGTTGGGGTCAGATGCCCCGGTGAGTTTGTGCAGGATGTCCACAAATCCCATCTCCCTAAGCTTGTCCTGGCGCTCTTGAGAACCTGATCACACAGAAACAGAAACACTGAGCAAAGATAATGCAGGGGTATGGCTCAAAACACTGTGATGGCCATTAGAAACGACACTTTCGTCTTACTGTGTCCCCTCGCTTCCCTTTATCTCACACTTAATCACCCTCCTATTTTTCCTTAATCCTAATGCCCTCACTCAAACCCCCAGTATCTAGTAGCAACCTAACCCAGTACCAGTCATTCCTCTCAATATGCCACTCACCATCCTCCTCGTTCCATATCAGGTTGGAGATACAGAAGGTCGCGGCCAGCTGCAGCTTCACATTTGAATGCCCCTGGGAAAAAAGGACAGTATAGCGTTGCAGAACGTCATCACTTAGCACAACATCAATGACCGCCGTGCCTAACAGAACCGGGCCATGTTGCATTTGATTGGTTAAGACTCCAGCTGTTAGCATTGGATCAGACAGGAAAACCATACCATGTAGTATTTGATTTTCTGGAGTATGTCATCATTGGTCATGATTAGCTCCTTGGCTGTGCTGCCATCTGTGATGTTGGCAAGGATGCACAGAGTCTATCAAAGAGAGAAACAACCTGTCAGACATGAATGGTTTCACATAACAGAAATAAAAGCCTCATAATTAATACACCTTTTGAGTCAAGAGCAAGTAAATGGCATAAATGCAGTCTTGGCTATGCTCAGGAACATGACTTTGTATCTAACTGCAGTTAAACTTCTGTAAACATGGCTTTCTAAACACATCTGATAGCCCCGTGAGAGACAGCTCACCTGTTCTTTGACGTCTATGCTGTGTTCTCCTTCTAGGATGAGGGTAACTGCCTGCATGATCTGCTTTCCATGAGAGCTCATGATCTGGTCAATGTGCTGACAATGTAGAGGGTGAAGAGGACAGTTAGTGAGGGGTCTGGTGCTGTGTCAAATGTTTTGTGTGTAAAATTATGATTTAGCATATACAACAAGGGAGACTAGATCAAGTTTATGTGCGCACGGCCTTTGCAGTGTACATGAGGAGTGAATGTCATCATCCTTCGACCGCAGTCGAACAACGAGTGAATGTAGTGCAGGCTTGTAGGGCTTGAAGCTGTACTATAGACATTAAAAGGCTAATCTGCTTCTCCTTTCTAGCAGAGGCTACTGGTCAGACAGTGAGGCCCAATCACAATTTCCCCCCTTGGCTCTACCACTTGGCCTTTCCGCTCTGTTTTGCGAGCCACTGTGAAGTGGAGGGTTTCCCGTTTCTTTTGGGGTAGTGGTCATCTAGCCCTCCAAACAGAGTGGTAGAAGAACATTTCCAGAATTCTCTGCGAACCTAGGCAGTGTCATCACTACTGGTGCGGGGAAAGAAGCCCATAAACCTTTGCAAATAATCATGCAAAATTTTCAAAATCCTTTGGAATATCTTAGTTTATTGTAGATGCAAAGGAATATGTAGCTGGATTGTTATAACAAGCATTTCAAAAAAATTGCTATTCACGATGTCAATAGAACTTTGTGTAAACAGTGATTTGTGAGTGACAGTAGTTACTTCTATGTCCTTTGTATGAGGCTTGAAAAATAATCCAGGAGAACTTCCGGGTCTGCTTATCACCATGTGAGACGCATTTCTTCATTGCTCCGTGAGGGTGTGACTAAATTCAAATTACAAGCACTATTTATTTGCAGATACTAGTTGGTACCCTGTTTTTGTTTTTGCCTTGACACAAGTGTAGCCTACTTTTTGCGTTCCTTGAGCCAGTCATGTCCTCTACTTGACAAAAGGTAGCTAGATCACGAGGAGGCCACTCCAAAGCTTCGCCCTTGACTGATCCAGGTTCCCTGTTGAAGTCAGATGCTAACCATGCTAACATTTCCGACTGGGAGCGGCTCAAATCAATGCTCGCTTCATGAAAGGTGATATATGTGGGAAAATTGATTTACAGGCTTCTGACATTCACTTAGAGATTACTTCAGTAAAACAAGAACTGGAAAATACAGCTGGACCTCTACAACAACTGCTAAACTCCCATGACCAGACCATACATGAGCTGGAGCGTGTGTGCATAGACAACGGCAGCCAGCTGTCCAAGCTGGACTCAAAGTTGAACTCCCTGAAAACCAAAGTGAAACTAATGACTGACAAATGTGAGGACTTAGAAGGAAGGTTGAGGAGAAATAATATTTGTCTGATTGGAGTTCCAGATGGTTTAAAGGGTCCTCGGCAAGGACCCTTTAAACCTTGTTGCACAACTGCTAACTGCACAACTGGATGAGATGCCGTTACTTGACTGAGCCCACTGCTCTCTCTGTGCAAAGCCCAAGGAGGGAGAAGCATCCCGTCCTTTCATCATCAGGATCCACTATTTCCATGTCCGCAATTAAATTTTGTGATGTGCTGGCGAAGCCTCCCGGGCCTCCCCACTCCTGTACAGAGGGGGGGAAAAAAAACTTTTCATCTTCCCTGACTACACTGCCTCTATCTCCAAGAAGCGTGCTTCCTCTGCAGGTGTGAAGCGGCAGCGCCACTCCTGTCCCGGTACCAAGTTTGGTCTTCTGTTCCCAACTGTACTGAAAATAACCCTGCCAGGCAGATCAGCACACACATTTGATGACCCGGGCTCAGCCATGGACTTTGTTAACCTGTGTGTTAACCTCCACAGGTAATAAAAAGTTAGCTCCCCAATGCTGTGGTCTAGCACTAGAATGACCAAGACAGTCATTTTGACCGTTTTGGATTTTCTAAGTTTAATAACTTTGTGTGTGTGTGTGTGTGTGTGGGGGGGGGGATACAGACCTGCCGCTCACTGAATGGTCCTAAAATTGCATGTACTTGCATTAAAATGACTTTTCAATCAATTGCACACAAAAAAAAGTTATGATAAGAGCTACCTAAAACGACCATGACTGGTCAAAATGACCGGACGTAATTTGTGCATGATCTTGTGCATCATGTCACTATTTATGACATGTGTTGGTCGCATCATTCATCATCATCGCTCTGTGCTAGAAACAAACTAGCATTCTCCAGTGCAGAGTAATCGTCTAAACTTGATTTTTGATTATTGCCAACATGTCTGGTTACAGATGCCGTTTCAGACGCACCATGACTACCACCGATGCGTTGCAGTATTTAGACTTAGACTGGTTTTATTTGTCATTGCCTTATATGCATGTCTCATACATACAAGGGAACCAAATTACATTTCACAAGGACCTCAGTGCCACATAAAAACAAATAACACACAATAAATATTAAAAACAAAAAGTGCATGAAAAACAAGAATTACTTCACAGACCTAAACAGCACAAGCACACCGGACACGGACAGTGAGTAAGACCGTCAAAAGTCATTTTACGGAGGTCTAGGTGTTCAGGCCTTCCATACAATTACTTTTTGTATTTACAGTATTTACCGGCGTTGGACAGCGGCGATTCTAAATTGTTTGAAAAATAATATTAAAAGTTGTTAAAATGTTAATTTTGGTGTCAGTCGTTTCTTAACAGACATACCAACATATGCAATGCATTAATATCTCAATTGGGTATTTATCTTGACTGAATATAGAGTTTAAAAACCGTGGTAATTTTGACTGCCCATGGTCGTTCTAGTAGTTTTTAAGTTCCAGTCATTGTTTGGGACTGTTTCAATGGTTATTTTTAGTTCTTTTAGAGGCCTTGTTACGTTTGTTAGATTAGCAATATGTATTTTCCGTTTTGTTTTTCAGGTAATATTTTCACCTTTTCAGTTTTGCTATTCAAGTTCGACCATGTCTCTATGAAGTTTAAATTGCTTGAAAATAGTATTATAGTTGTTAAAATGTTAATTTTGGTTTCAGTCGTTTCCTAACAGACATACTAACATATGCAATGCAGTAATATCCCAAGTGGGTATTTATCTTGACAGAATATAGAGTTTAAAAACCGGCGGTCATCTCGACAGCCCATGGTCATTTTAGGTGGGAGTGAAATCCCGGTCGTTCTTGTGCTAGTGGGCAGTAATTTTTTTTCTTCTCCTTTTTGGGTACCAACAGTGTGCTGCATAACTCTTATTTCATAAAGTTACCTGAAAAAAGTGAGATCTATCTTCTTATTTACCATACTTTTGAGTAATCAATGTTCTCTAATTATCACAAATAACTCAGCGTTATGTCATATCACCTCTTCGATGGAACTTTGAGATTAGCCTGTGCCTCGTTGGGGGAGGCGCTTATGCGGATGGTGGGGGGGGGGGGTTGTTGTTCACTTGTTACGTGTTCTTTGTTTTACTGTAATTCACTTGTCACTGGGTCACCTTACTTAAACGTTTGTAATGGCTTTTCATTTATCATTGAATACACTTGTACATACATTCACTTAAAGATGAGAATAGGATATGGCTCAACCTAGCCCATCTTGTCAGTCCGGGAGGGGGTTAACATTTGCAAGTTGGAACTGTAGAGATCTAAATCAGCCAATCAAGCGTAGCAAAGTACTCCACCAGCTTCAACATATTGTTTATATCCAGGAGACCCACTTAAAACTGTAAGATCATGCCAGGCTGCGTAGAAAGTTGGTTGGTCAGGTGTATCACTCATCTTCCAGGGGAAGTCCAGGGGCGTCGCAAGTTTAATTCGGAATTCTTTGAACTTCACTTGTTCTGATATTGTTTCTGATGCTAATGGGAGATATAAATTGTGACTGGTCGTTTACGTAATACTCCTGTGGCTTTTGTTAATATTTATGACTCTTATTGGGAAAAATTAGGTTTTTCAATCAGTGTTTTTTTAGCTAACCAACATGTCCACATATTTCCCCATACTCTGGGGTGACTAACTGTTGGATTAATCCAGCATTAAATTGTTCCTCCGCTAGAAATATAATACCCTCAAACTTGGCAAAAACAATTCAGTCCTTTATGGACAAGTTTTCTGTGTCGGATCCCTGGTGTTTTTTCAACCCTTCAGGGAGGGCACACTCTTATTTTTCCTCTAATGTTGACCATACTTTCACATGCATCGACTTCTTTCTGGAGGATAATCCCCTCTTACCATCAGTGCACTCTTGCTCATATGATGCTATCGTGATTTCAGACCATGCTCCTGTCATATTATAAATACAATTAAAGGCTATGATTTTACACATCCCCCTCTGGCGCCTTAATACACACTTGCTGTGTAATGAAGATTTTGTGAGTTTTATCTCACAGTAAATGTACTTCTATCACTAAATAAACTCTGGGTATCTCCATGTCTTTGCTCAGGGAGGCTCTGAAGGGCTTTTTACGAGGGGAAATTATCTCATTTTCAAGTTATGAATTTAACTTGGGGGGAAAAAAAGAGACTATTCAGCTTGACAATATCTATGATGCTTCCCCATCACCTGAGATTTGTAAAGAGCTTTTACTGAAAGCAGAATATGATATTCTCACTGCTGTTCAGGTTTAGGACCTTTTACTTAAATCTAGATCCACGTACTATGAACATGGGGAAAAAGCAAGTCAGTTGCTAGCCCACTATTTACGACAGGCATCATCCTCTCATCAGATTCCACAAATTCAGACCCCATTAGGTGTGACAGCAGATCCTAAATTAATCAACCAACACTTCAGGCGCTTCTGTGTCTCGATGTTCATCTGAACATATTACTGACCCCTGCGCCTTTGACCAAGTTTTCAACTCTCTCCACGTCCCCAAAGTAGACCCTGATTCTGTTAGACACTGGAAAGGTCAATCACTATTGCTGAACTGAGAAGCAGCTTTTTCCATGCAAATGAGGAAATGTCCAGTGCCAGATGGATTCAGAATCATGTATGTCCTCTAAACTCCCGCCAACTCTCATGCAAGCTATAATCTCACTGATTTTAAAGAAAGGTAAGGACCCCCTATCAGCTACGAGCTATCGCCCCATAAGTTTGTAGTCGGTTGACCTAAAACTTTTGTCTAAACTCCTTGCTATGTGCCTGGAATTGGTTCTTCCCTTCATCATCTGCCCAGACCAGACAGGATTTATCCATGGTAGATGTTCCTTTTCTAATCTGAGGCGGCACTTCAATATCCTGTGAAACTTCTCTACTTGGGTCACACCAGAGGTCCTAATTTCATTGGACGCAGAAAAGGCTTTTGACCAAGTAGAGTGGGGTTATCTTTTATATACTGTACAGATGGTTTTGGCAAGAAATTTATTTCTTGAGGGAGACTGCTATACAATTTCCCCACAGTGTCTGTTAGAACCAATAACATCCACTCAAAACCTTTTCCTTTCCACTGCTCTACTCGGCAGGGATATCCATTGAGTTCCCTTGTTCGCCATTGCCATCGAGCCACTTGCTGTGGCTCTCTGGTCGCACCCACATATTACAGGTGTACTCAGATATGGTGTTGAACATACGGTTTCGTTTTACACGGACGATCTGTTAATGTAGTATATCTCTGACCCCTCAGTATCAGTTCCAACTGCTCTCAACATATTACCTCTTTTGCCGTATATCTGGCTACAAACTTAATCTGGCCAAAAGTGAGATATTACCCCTAAATCTGGCAGCAAGAAACTACCCACTGCATAATTTCCTTTTAAAGTTGCCTCAGATATTATTGTACGCTTAGGTATTCAGGTTACAGTCTGATTTGAAGATTTATTTAAATCTAACATTCTCCCATTAGTTGCTAAGAAACAAGATGATTTTGGGCACTGGTCTTTGTTAAATGTAACCCCAGCGGCCCGGATCATTTCTGTTAAAATGAATATGCTCCCCAAGTTTTCCTATTTGTTCTAATACCTACCCATTTTTCTTCTGCAATCCCCCTTTTTTTTATTGGAAAAGTAAGATTCAAAGACTGCTTCAGAGGCCAAAAACTCTCGGGGGTCTTCTTCTTTCGGCTTGTTCCCCATTTCTCAGGGGTCAGCACAGTGGCTTTTATAGTTTCCATCGGTACTCTGTGAGGGCACAGCACAAATGGCGGCCACTGTTAACCCGGCCCGCCCTCAACCGATCCGGTATGGTTTTGTCAATCCGCATACCAATTTGGCAAAATTTTATGTCGGATGCCCTTCCTGACACAACAACTAACCCTATGGACAGGGGCACAGGTAAAGCACTGGATGCCATCCCAGTATTCATGGACTTGTGCCTATGCTTGCCGTCATTCTCAGGGCTCTAGCATTGCCAAATTTTAGATTTTACTACTGGGCCTCTAACTTGAGAGCAATTTGGTTTTGGCTTCATCTGGAGGGCTCCCACTCTCCCCCAACATAGATAACAATGGAATCCTCCCTCTGGACCAGCCTCCCTATCTGCTCTCTTTCATGCTCCTGTGAATTTCTCTCTCTCCCCGTTAGATAAATATAATACTTAAATCAACACTAAGGATATGGAACAATTCAAGCAATATTTTGGCCTTCAGATCCTCTCTTTCCTTGCTCCATTAGCAGCAAATCCATTATTCCACCCTTCTTTAATAGACGGTACATTTTCTTCCTAACATGCTTGTTTACAATCAAGATTTATATGGTGATAACATATTCTCATCTTTCCAACAACTCTGAGAAGTTTAATATTCCTAAACATTTTTAGGTACTTACAGGTGCATAGTTTTGTTAGAAATGCTTATCCTAGTTTCCCGAATTTACCAGTCGCGACTAGTGTCGACCCTTTTTAACCCCACTACTCACTAAATCCTATCTCACATCACACTATTAAAATGCTATGGGAGAATGATTTAAGTTTTGAAACTATAGATGATGTATGGGATGAGTGTTTACGATGCGGTCACTCCTCCATCTCTGCTAGGCACAGGGTACTAAACTGTAAGGTTCTTCACCGCCATCACTTAACTAAGGCCAGACTGTCAAGAATGTATGAGGATGTTGAACCTGTCTGAGATACATGTCGTCAATCTCCAGCCCCCTACATCTGATCTGATCAATTATTTACACAATTGGAAATAGTCAATGCAATCTCACAGGTTATTTCTGTCTCTGTCAAAACATCAGCAATCACTGCCTTACTCGGTGTCACCTTCACATGTACATTATCAGATCATATGAAGAACTTTATGGCTTTTGTAACTCTTTTGGCTAGATGCCTGATTCTTGTCAAGTGGAAATCACCCGCTCCACCTACCCATCACTCTTGGATTAGGGATATCTTCTACTTTGTTAATATGGAAAAAAGTAGGCGTACACGGAGTAGATCGTCCACTAGTTTTAAGAAGACATCGGACCCATTTGTTGCATACACTGATAAACGAACCTTTACTACCATCCCGGACTGACAAACTGACCATTTTCAGCATCCTACCTAATTTACTGAAACGGTTCACTTTGTGTTTTGTACGTGCAAGTGTATGTGTATACACACTTAGATGTTTACCAGTTCTCATAGGTGACCAATCTGTTTATTTTGCTTGTTTGTTTGTTTGTTTGGTTTTTTTTTTGGTCTTGTTTTGTTCACTTTCTTATACACATGTTCAACTTCTTTTCTTTCTCTGATCTTCTGTTTTGTAATTACTAACAGCCTCATTTGAAACTCGGCATACTGCTGTTATCTGTTATTTGTCTGGAAATCCAATAAATAAATTTTTGAAAAATGATCCAGCAGCAAATTTTCTGCACTTCCCACTCATCGGATATCAGTGTAGGGCAGAAATTTAAAGGGCAGGACTACATTGAAATAACCAATGTTTAAACATGCTGCCTGGCTATTGTCAATAGATTAATCTGTCTTGTTCTGTCCTGCAAATTTGTCACATTTGATAATGGTAGCAAGCTACAGGCTTTAATATTCAAGATTTGAAGAGTCAAGATACAGTTTGTCATTTTCATTATGAACTTGCGCACATAAATAAAAACAAAATGCCATTTCGCCAAGCCCACAGCAGTGCAACAGAAAAGACAAAAATACACATCCAAAAATTCCCTAAAAACGATACCACTAAAAACATAAAAACAGAGAGAACAAAAAAAAAAAGCACATTCAAGTGCAACATAGTCCATTAAAGTACCATTTCAGTTTAAATGTTGACAACCGGTGTCTGTCAGCGAGTGACCAACACTGATGAGGGTAGGTGGAGGGTAGAGTATTTTTATAGTGGCGTTTTAACATAGGAGTCTATGGTACTTCCGTGTCTAATCCCCCTCGTGATGTCAGTCAACCAAACATGGCGCTGAGCAGCAGACTTAACGATGAGGGTGATGACATAATGAGTGGTGTCCCATTTCCTAGGTAAAGCTTTCAAACCCTACCCCTTGTAGCTCTGTTCTGAAGGGCCACTACCCAGTAGAGGGTACTCCAAAACTAGGGGTGGGGCGGGGGGGGCTGAGATTTGGAAATTAAGAGTATTTAAATCTCTAAAAACGGCCCCTTTCACCCTTCTATTTGTGGCACCTCTGACTCAATTACACATGTGAGATAGCAACATGTCCTACACTGTGTAGCTCCTGTCAAACTACAAAGGAAGATAAATCTGTATAACTTGCTGGTTCAACACTGTTGGGAACCTTGATTTATTTTTTTATTTTTTTTAATGTGTGTGTGTGTGCTTGTGTCCGTCTCTCACCGGACGTGTTGACAGCAGATTGCGCAGCAAGCCTAACGTCTTCATCAACACGTTGGTGTCGGGGTCTGACAGCAGCCGGAACAACTGCTCCGTCCCCAGAGACCGTACAATCTCCACCTTCACCTTCTGGTCCGCCTGAAACGCCATGTTCTACAAATACACACGCATACACACACACACACACACACACACACACACACAATACGTACACTGAAAACATCTGTCGAAACTAGCCTGCAATGGCAATCGTGACGATGGCTTAGTGGATGACTTTGTATAAAGACCACTGGATGTATGGATGAATGAAAACGGTTTACTGATATTAAAACAGGGGTCGGGAATCTTACCCATAAAGGGTGAGTGTGGGTGCAGGCTGCAACCAACTAGCAGACTAACTGCAACTTACCTGATTCTACTGATAAACCGGTAGAGTCTGCTAATTACATTAGTAGACTCAGATGTGTAACTACTCGGTTGGAATAAAAGCCTGAACCCACACTGGCCTTTTCTGGATAAGATTCCCCACCCTTGGATTAAAGTGCAAAATGGTATAAAGAAGAGGAATATACACTCACCGGCCACTTTATTAGGCACACCTGTCCAACTGCTCGTTAACGCAAATTTCTAATCAGCCAATCACATGGCAGCATCTCAATGCATTTAGGCATGTAGACATGGTCAAGACGATCTGCTGCAGTTCAAACCGAGCATCAGAATGGGGAAAAAGGTGATTTAAGTGACTTTGAACGTGGCATGGTTGTTGGTGCCAGACGGGCTAGTCTGAGTATTTCAGAAACTGCTGATCTACTGGGATTTTCACGCACAACCATCTCTAGGGTTTACAGAGAATGGTCCGAAAAAGAGAAAATATCCAGTGAGCGGCAGTTCTGTGGGCGAAAATGCCTTGTTGATGCCAGAGGTCAGAGGAGAATGGCCAGACTGGTTCGAGCTGACAGAAAGGCAACAGTAACTCAAATAACCACTCATTACAACCGAGGTATGCAGAAGAGCATCTCTGAACGCACAACACGTCGAACCTTGAGGCAGATGGGCTACAGCAGCAGAAGACCACACCGGGTGCCACTCCTGTCAGCTAAGAACAGGAAACTGAGGCTACAATTCGCACAGGCTCACCAAAATTGGACAATAGAAGATTGGAAAAACATTGCCTGGTCTGATGAGTCTCGATTTCTGCTGCGACATTCGGATGGTAGGGTCAGAATTTGGCGTCAACAACATGAAAGCATGGATCCATCCTGCCTTGTATCAACGGTTCAGGCTGGTGGTGGTGGTGTAATGGTGTGGGGGATATTTTCTTGGCACACTTTGGGCCCCTTACTACCAACTGAGCATCGTGTCAACGCCACAGCCTACCCGAGTATTGTTGCTGACCATGTCCATCCCTTTATGACCACAGTGTTCCCATCTTCTGATGGCTACTTCCAGCAGGATAACGCGCCATGTAATAAAGCTCGAATCATCTCAGACTGGTTTCTTGAACATGACAATGAGTTCACTGTACTCAAATGGCCTCCACAGTCACCAGATCTCAATCCAATAGAGCACCTTTGGGATCTGGTGGACCGGGAGATTCGCATCATGGATGTGCAGCCGACAAATCTGCAGCAACTGCGTGATGCTATCATGTCAATATGGACCAAACTCTCTGAGGAATGTTTCCAGTACCTTGTTGAATCTATGCCACGAAGGATTAAGGCAGTTCTGAAGGCAAAAGGGGGTCCAACCCGGTACTAGCACGGTGTACCTAATAAAGTGGCCAGTGAGTGTAGATTATTCTCACCATCAGGGCCCAGATCCCATTGACTCTCAATGCAGGGCTTTCACTCTGAGTCAGACTGCATAGTAACTCAATCACCCCTGACTCCAGAATGGGCTGGAAACACAAACACACATAGAATTAGTTTATTTCAATATCAATAGAGTGATGTCAGTGTATAAACATATAAATTATTCATGCGTAGTACACAGTGAATGTAATCCTGTGTCGAGTTACCTCTTTGCTGGGAGAGAACTCCAGCAGCAGGTTGCATAGTGTGGAGGAGGCCATGACCAGGATCTCATCTGGGGCATTCTGCAACAGCTACATAGAAAAAAAAAAATCAAGAACACTGTGTTATTAGAGAATAGTACACCACAAAACAAACTTACTGCCACTGCAAAAGTAAGGATCAGGAAAACAATTTGGGTAATGCCACCCTCACCCCCCACATATGCACACACACAATGAACCAGGAAGCATAGGCCTAATGATTACAAAATTACTGCAAAGACAACCAAACCTCAATAGTACAGCAACCTTCAACTGAACTACGACAGGGCTGAATGGTGCAACAGAAACAACACTAAAAGACTTCTCTGGACCACCTCTGTTGCTGTAAAGGATTAGAGGCTAAGTCTCCATTTATCACTGTGTATGTTACTCAAAAAACAGACATCAACCTTCATTAGGGGTTTCCACACTGCGTGGTCATGGAAGCTGGTCCTCAGCTGCTGCACTGACCGTGAAAGACTGTGGAGACACCTAAACAGGCAAACACACACACACACAAACTTAAATGAGATTCAAACAACTTAATGGTACTCAGTACAAACAGACTCCACAGAACTTATAGGTACCTACAATTTACCAAAGCAGATGGAAGGAGAGAGACACAAAGCACAGCGAGAGAGAGCGAGAAGACTGTTAAGGATAAAGAAGCTTATTAAAAACTAAAAAACCAGCTCTGATGTGAGTACAGTCTATCACAACAACACGAATGAATGGATGGAGGGAGGGAGCAGCGGGAAGGGGTTCCAAACTATACCTGACAGCTGCTAGGCGGACTTTGATGCTAGATTCTGATAGGCCACTGACTATTCTGTCCATCATGTTCTCTGTCTCAGTGATCTGTAAAGAGGTGGGGGACAATAAGATTAGACATAGATTCTGTACGCAGACACACCCACAGCCATGGCACAGACACACTCACCCACACCAAAGACACAAACACAGACGTAAAGGTCACCTTCTTGCGGATATCCTCATCGTTGGAACCTAGTGAAGCGTACAGTTTGAAAGCAGCTTGTCTTAACTCGTGTGCATGCTTGAGGTCATGGTCCAACTAAATAGGGGACACAATGGACAGAACGTCAGCCAGTTTACACCGTCAACAAATGACAAAAACTGTGTCTGGCAAAAAAAAAAAATCTGACAATTTAAGAACATTTCTAAAGCGGTGGAGGTTTTGTTTGTACATTTTAATGAATGTACAGTGGAAACCGCTTATAGTAATCACATCTGTCCAGGCCGATATGATCACTTTATGCTAGGTCAAGCTGTTGTTTTTTGCATGACCATCTAATTGTCATGTTTACACTTAATGAATAAATATAATGTACTGAAAAAGACAACCTCTCTATTTTACTGGATTTAACTGGCTGGAAGACTGCAGCCTACTCTCAGCTAATGCACTGTAGCAAAATATCAGCTGCTTCAAATACTTCAACCAGGAATGTAAAAATAGACTATAAGCTTACAGCAACATCTTGGCTTTTGCACACAAAGACCAAATTTTTCATCAAAAGATTTTGGAAATTAAGAAATATGACTTAATGTTTTGTAGCTGTAGCCTACATTAACCAACCCCAAAAAAGTTGTCCGTCATAAATGTTTTTGGAACAGTTTCGATTTTTTTTGCAACCATTAAAGGAATACCATATGCAGTATGCACTTTTCCCATGACATAAAAAGGTATGTGTGTGTGTGTGTGTGTGTGTCTCTCTCTCTACCACAAACGTAAGTACTGCCAGCCGCTATTAGGGATGAACTGGATTGAGGTAATTGGTACTCTTCCATTTAAACTAGACAACCGACATCCTGACTTTCCACAACTTTTGTATCAGCTTGTGAAATTCAACCTACACTTAATGTCTTCTCAGAATTGCATGTATGCAACAGGCCCAATTTTCTTCATTTTGTATTGCGAATTTTCAAAAAAAAAAACAAACAAACAAAACAAAAAATTGCGTGCAAAGTTTCTGTGCGGAACGATTTTTTTGGATGACCGATTTAAAAAAATGCACATGACATTTTTGGATTTATTTACTGGACTTTTATGAGTGGATTGGAAACTTTAGCAACTAAATCATACCATTAGGAAAGAGAAAATAACTGGGACCTAACTGACTTCATTTGCACAACTCTCTTGAGAGGATGTGCTAAAAAGACAACAGAGAGCTTGCCAAACTGATGCTGTTCCAAGTCTTTCTGTGAAGTTTTTAGCTCTCAATCGGACAACTTGAAGCTACCTATACAACCCTTAAGAGTTACACACAAACCAATCCTTTTTGTAATACTTTTTTCTACCCGTGCATTTAAGTCAATATCTAGTCCAAAAATATCCAAATCATGAAAGCTTTTGTGGTTTAATATTCTAATGGTTAATATCAGGTGGCACTTTCTCAGGAAAATGATACAGCACATAGCATGTTATGTCTTCACCATATTACCCAAATGAAGAAAAAAAGGCAAGTAGAGGCAAGTTTGGAAAAAGAAGAAACTATGTTGTGGATAGTGGGCCGATATGTTAGACCAAAGCTCGATGAAGACTTTTACCAACAGATACTCCAACATAAATAGCTAAAATCCAAGTTTAACAGTGTTTTTTGTTCAGCAGCGGGGAAGGTGCTGACAACAGCACTGGTGACTCAAATGGCTCTCTGGAAAAAAATGATCTTTAGGATTATAGAATTTAAAGATCAAAAGTTCTAAGCAGAGAGAGAGAGTGTTATTGTCGGCGGCTGACCTAGCTTTTCTAAAATGCATTCCCTCCCCCCCTGCCCACACACACACACACAAAACCCCAGACCCACCCTCTTGATGTCGGTGATGGCAGAGACAGAGCTGGGGTATTTGAAGTAGTCTGCCAGCATCGACACCAGGTGGTCAGTGGTGCTGGCAATCCTCTGCAGCTCCACGTCAGGCTCCATCAAGTAGGCAAGGGTCTCAGCTCCCTCCACCCGCTCCTCCAGCAACCTCTCCTTACTGCACATTCGCACCAGGCAAGGCAGGGTCTGGGGACACACAATCACAATGAAAATTACAAGTCAAAAGAGAGAAACACAACAGAAATATGACTTGAGTGACCCATATTTACAAATCCAATAAGTACTCAGAGAACCATCTAGTCTGCCAACCCAGAGTTCTCAGTCACACCTGACCTTTAGAACTATGCAGCTGTCGTCTGTCCTAATGGCTCCCGCTCGACACATATAGGTTAGACTGGGAGAGAGGAAAGGCAAGACATAAAGATGAAAGGAAAGAAAAAATAAAATATTAAAAAAAAAAGCAGAAAAAATATATGTTGCTTTTAATAACAGAATCCATATTACAATGAAACAACTAAAATGGCATGCCATGGTGATTGTGGTCATAAGATACTCACCATTTGGCTGCCGTTAGTTGCATTTCAATGGGCTGATCCCTTTGCATCATTCTGACAAATACCTGAGAGAGCAGCTCACCATCCAACAGCACTGGAAACACAGTGGCAGTTGTTAAGCGATGATAATCATGCTGAGAGGTGAGGAGAGGGGAGGAGAGTAGAGGAGAGGATTCTCACCATTCACCAGTGTCATTGACACCTGAGTATTCTCGTAGACCAGGACCGAAAAACACTTGAGCGCCTGCATCCGGACCTAGATGGGAAGAGGGTAAGATGAAGAGATCAGCAGATGCAGGCAAAAGAGGTGGAAGACACACTGCGCCCTATAAATCACACTCATGTAGAAACAACAACACACGTGAATACATCACTCATTCACCTTATAAGAGGGAGAGATAAGCAGTGGAGCAATGTTCTGGATGGCACCGTGATTGAAAAGAACTGTCTGGTGCTCTGGGGTCTGGGGGAAAACACACACACATACAGATATTCTCTCAACAATACACCTCAACCAAGTCAAAAGACTCTGTGTGTGTGTGTGTGTGTGTGTGTGTGTGTGTGTGTGTGTGTGTGTGTGTGTGTGTGTGCGTGCGTGCTCACCTTGCAGCAGTGGGAGAAGATCTGTGTGATGTACTCCTGGGTCCTCTGCGAGCGGCTCAGTAGTGACATTATATGGGGAATCACAGTGGGGTTCTGCAAAACAAACAGGCACACGCTTGTAAAAGAATTACAGGGATAGGCCTAAGCATGCAAAAAAATACACTGTCAAACACTGTATTTCAACAGTGTGAGCAGCACAATGCATTACCACAAATACAGGCCCTTGACCTGTAAGAAAAAGGCATGCTTTAGCAGTGAGCTCACTTCCCTCTGCCATCACACCCTTTCCAGGCTGCCTTGCACACTACATATGCTGTGAATGTTGACAGGAAATACTTTGTTTTTTTTAACTGCACTTTTTGCAGATGTA